>NC_090377.1:59984237-60244873 GCF_036365525.1 Heterodontus francisci | reverse complement strand
ACAAAATATAACAATTTGGATGTGGGGACCAAATGTAATATTTCCAAGTTTGTGGATGACACAAAACTAGGTGGGAATGTGTGTTGTGAGGAAGATGCAAAGCGGTTTCGAGGGGATTTGGACAGACTAAGTGAGTGGGCAAGAACACGGCAGATGGAATATAATGTGGAAAATTGTGAAGTTTTCCACTTTGGTAGGAGGAACACATGTGCAGAGCATTTCTTATCATTTAAGAGATTAGAAAGTGTAGATGTACAAAGGGACCTGGGTGTCCTTGTCAATAAGTCACTGAAAGCTGACATGCAGGTGCAGCAAGCAATTAAGAAGGTTAATGGTATGTTTGTTGGCCTTTATCACAAGAGGATTTGAGTACAGGAGTAGTGAAGTCATGCTTCAATTGTATCAAACCTTGGTTAGACCGCACCTAGAGTACTGTCTGCAGTTTTGGTCCCTTTACCTTAGCAAGGATATTATTGCCATAGAGAGAGTGCAACAAAGGTTCATCAGACTTGTTCCCAGGATGGCTGGACTGTCCTATGAAGAGAGATTGGGGAAACTGGGCCTGTATTCTCTAGAGTTTTAAAGAATGAGAGGTAATCTCATTGAGACCTACAAAATAATTAAAGGGATAGACAGGGTAGATGCAACTAAGATGTTTGCCCTGGTTGGGGAGTCTAGAACCAGGGGACACAGTTTCAAAATAAGGGGGAAGCCACTTAGGACCGAGATGAGGAGAAATTTCTTGACTCAGAGGATTGTGAATCTTTGGAATTCTCTACCTCAGACGGCTGTGGAAACTCAGTCTGTGTATGTTTAAAGCAGAGATTGACAGATTTCTAAATACAAATGACATAAGGAGATATGAGGATAGTGTGGAAAAAGGGCATTGAAGTGGACGATCAGCCATGATCGTATTGAATGGCGGGGCAGGCTCGATGGGCTGAATGACCTTCTCCTGCTCCTATGTTCCTATGTGTTAAGGTCAAAAATGGCACCATTACAGTCAAATCAGCATTATACGCTGGCTGACGTCACAATATGCCTACTTTCACCACATGTTCCCTGTGCCTGCCTTAACAACCTCACCAAAATGACATCTGGCACAGCCTGCAGAAATGTGGGTGCGTGGAGTGGACTCCATTTTGGACCTGAAACGGCACCTGTAACACCAAAAATACAGGTGCTATGCAGTAGAATTTTGCAGCATTAAGAGTCATGGCTACTCAGTTCACAAATGCAATGTGTAAAACTTATGAATTCACTTTGATTCAACTCATAACAAACAGATTGTTGGAGAATATCCAGCAATTCTATGTAAACAGAGTGCTAGATTTTGTGTTCCAAACCTGAACCAATTTTTCTCTCTCCTTCAAAATGTGTTTGATTGACACAGTATAGAAACATGCAGCTCAAATAATTTAATCCTGACTAAAAATGACAGGACAAAGGCAAGACGTCAGAGATTTGTTTCTCTGAAGGAGAAGGCGGACAGTGATCCAAAAATAATCAATGCTGGTTGATGTAAACTACTGTTTGGAAGCAAAAGAACTTCTACCTTGCTCAACTTTTCAATCTGTTTCTCCAATTCCTCCACACTAGTTGACTGTTCTCCATCATCCTAAAAAGAAAACCCAGATGTAATTAAGAGCAAGTACTTGCAACATCTATCAATATCTTAGAGCTGTCCAAAATCAAATGCAGTGAAGTTTACCCAAGGTCAACAGTGATCAAATTCAGCTCTGATAATTCTACAGGGTAGAAGACAATTTCAATTTTCCAAAAATGCATTTATTTCTTTGATCAGTGCACAGGATAAAATACCATTATGTATATTGTCTCTTATCCACACTTCACAGTTGCTGACAGAAATCTTGGTGAATGCATATTCAATCTTTAAATAAATATATACCGTAGGCAACATGTTAAAATGAAAACACAGAGAAGGGGTGCTTGATTTTTAAAAAAAAGAGGGGTTTTCAGGTCCTTGTAATACTCTTTTCTCTCGCATTGCAAAAACAATTGTAAGGTGAGCTCCATGTTCAATTACTTTACCATGTCAAGTTATCATGGTCAATATGACTGTCAATAAGTACCAGTCACTTAAATATTATTTCCTATGATTTCCAACAACAGAAATTTAATTTTGATGCAATGGCATGATAAACTGGCAATTGACATTAATAATGTTGATAAAGCACACTAATAGCATATGGATGATCTGCACAATATTGAATATTTCAAGGGCCAGGAAGAACCAAGTGTGGAGTGAGAAAAAACAAGTTAACATTTCCGGTCAGTGACCCTTCATCAGTTCTGATGAAGCAGCATCAACCTGAAATGTTAACTCTGTTTCTCACTCTATAGATGTTGCCAGACCTGAGTATTTCCAGCATTTTCTGTTTTTATTTCAGATTTCCAGCATCTGCAGTATTTTATTTTTGTACCCTGGATATTAGCCGTCCGATTAGGATTGTACCAAATCAAACTAGAGAGTGCACTAGATATATTCACACTCCTTTTGATTACATATATATATATATAATACCTGCATGCATTTAGGGTTCATTTTAGCTGACCAAAAAATAGTGCAAAGCCAGCAGTATAACTTGGATCTGCCAGTTCCAGATCGCCAAGTAAGTACCAGCTTCAAATTGATCTCCTCCATCAACAACCAAGACCTGAACTGAGGACTCAGTGTTACAAAATAGTCTTAGCCCATAATCTCAACTACATTTCAAAATAGGCACTGGTCAAATTACCTCATCTTCAGCAATTTCCATTTTCTTTGCCTTCTTCTCTTCATCTTTATCGTCATCATCGTCCTCATCATCCCCCTGATCATCACTGTCATCATCGTCGTCGTCATCATCATCACTATCCCCACATTTTCTTTTTCTCTTTCGGCCAGGAGTGGGCGTTCCTAAAAACCGGTGCTCTCCATTGCCATCAGCACTTCCAATAGTCTCCTTCTTACCAGTTCGTTTAGCATGAATAATTTTAAGCCTAGGAATAGTTAAAATATGTCAGTGTCTTTAAAACTAGAGTACTGTATCATGAATTGTAGCAGTTCACAAAAAATGTGTTCAGCAAAAGCTTTAAAGGGAAAAAAAACTAAGGATTTTAGTTTTCCTTCTGACAAGTTTCATCCAGTCAATCATGCTTGATTAATCAAATTGAATTTTTTGATGAACTAACAAAGAAGACAGATTAAGGGAAAGCAATGGATGCAGTCTAGGCGGATTTTGAGAAAGCATTTGACAAAGTACCACATAAAAGGCTGGTTAACAAAATTGAGGCTCATGGAATAGGAGGGTCATTGTCAGCTTGGATAAAAGAATTGGCTTAAGGACAGAAAAGAGAGCTGTGGTAAATGTTTTTCAAACTGGAGGAGTGACGGACAGTGAGGATGATACCAATCGACTGCAACAAGACATAGATAGGCTACCAGCAGAATGGACAGACAAGTGGCAAATGGAATTTAATAGAGAGAAATGTGAGATGATGCATTTTGGCAAAAGAGATAGGGAGAGGCAATACAGACTAAATGGCAGAGTTCTAATGTGTGTGCAGGGACAGAGGGACCTTGGGGTTCTTGTGCATAGATCTTTGAAGGTGGTAGGTGAATATTGAGAGTGCAGTTAGCAAAGCAGATGAGATCTTGGGATTCATAAATAGAGGTACTGAGTACAAAAGCAGTGAAGTTATGTTAAACCTTTATAAAGCACTGGCAAGGCCCTAACTGGAGTATTTTGCCCAGTTCTGGTCACCACACTTTCGGAAGGATGAGCAGGTATTTGAGAGGCTGCAGAGGAGATTTATCAGAATGGTTCCAGGGATAAGGTCTTTTACCTGCAAGGTTAGTTTGGAGAAGCTTGTATTGTTCTCCTTGGAGATTGAGGGGAGATATGATCGAGGTGTACAAGATGATGATAGGTTTAGAAAAAGAAAAGCTGTTTCCATTAGCTGTGGTATAAGGACTTGAGGACACAGATTAAAGGTTTTGGGAAAGAGATGCAGGGGTTGTGAGGAAAAATTTTTTTTTTTTTACACAGCAAATGGTCATGACATGGAACTCATTGTCTACAAGGGTAGTGAAAGCAGAGATGATTTCAAAAGAAAACTGGATGGACATTTGAGTGAAATAAACTTACAGGGCTACAGGGATAGAGTGGGGGGAATGGGACTGATTGGATTGCTCTACAGAGAGCTGGCATAGACTGGATGGGCTGAAAGGCCTCATTTCGTGCCAATACAATGACGATACAATGTACATAAGCCTCATTATTCAGCCATGCCATTTGCCTGAAACAGGGGGAAGGGGCAGTAATAGCACTGAATAATTTATGGTGGGGAGGGAATTTTCCCAACTTCACACTTAAAAATAAATTAAGATCCAGGAATATTTCAAGTTAAAATGTAAACGGTTATAAATTAGTTCCATTTGTGAAGTCCAAGGAAGGACATCATATAACTTACTTCCGAAGTTTGCCTTCCACAATCCATTTGTCTCTTCTCAGATTGGACATGTGGTCAATGTTTTTATCGATTTCACTAGAAGAAAAGCAACACAAATTAGCAGTAGCCCTATTCTAAAAGGCACATTTCGTATGAAATTTCAAGGTAAAACACTTACTTTACCACAACCTTGCTGCATGCAAGTTCATTAACCAAGAATGCAAGTACAGAAGCTTTTGAGCTGGTGTGTGTGCCTGGAAAGGCTTTGTGTTTAAACTTTCGGTAAATTCAGTTTGTCCGTTGTGGGCCTCCAGGTAGATCTGCAAAATCTCTGAAACAGTGTCCTTGTTGATCCTGACATTGGTCACATGGTCTCCAAGAAAGGTCCGTGCCTGAAGAACAATATTTTTTTTAAAAATTAACATAAATTACTACTACCTACCTGGTAGCATCTCTGTTCATAAAATACAGGAATCCTTGTGTACTAAAGGAGTTTACCCCAGTATCCAAGTCAAAAGTCTACATCTAGATCAAAAGAAATTGGAGTCTTTATTGCTTTATGTATCGAGGAAGCTAGAGAAATACACATTGAACTGTACTACATAGTACATTCATTAAATAAAACCACCTCTTGGTCCAAAGTCTAGTCTTGATCTAGCAAGAATGCCTATAACTTTTGAAAACAGCAGAATCACATAGTGGCACATTATACATTCCAGAAGTCAGACTACATCATAGGGAGTTCTTTGTTACAATCCCTGGGTCTCATCATCATTAACCTACACTGTGGGCAGTAAAGAATGCACTCCAGATCATGGCAGCATGAGGTCTGCTCACAGAAATGACAGCTGACGATCAATCCAAGAAAATATACAGCATTCATACCCAAAAATGTGACTGACACATTCCTTCAAGACATATTTGAGATTAGTAACATTGTCTGCACTATCCTTTCTTCTATCACCATAAAAAGGCACAGACCAAGGTTCTTCCTTCAGAACAATTCACAATGACATTAAGAATATAATTTGAAAAATAAATGTTCTATTTTTGGTAAATCAGAAAGACTTCTATTTAGGCACTCATCAAGGATTAGCTGTAGTACTGTTAGATATCTCTAATGTCAAATCAGTAATATTAGAAACTACCCAATTAAAATTCTCAGACTGAATTGAATACCTGCAATGTCTTCAATATGCTATGTGCACGGACAGAAAAAATGGGTCGTCATATTTCCAACTGGCACCCTATGGGCTTATGAGAGTAGCACTGGGTGTGTTAAAAGAAACAGTGAAGAGCAGCGCATGGATATTAGTATAGCACTCTAAAACTACACTTTGTAATGTGAAGGACCGTTAGAGAAGTTAAAGATGCAGATTGGAATTAACAAAAACTGTTGGCTTCCTAGTCAATTTAACAGGGCAAAATTCGACAAAACTCAACATTGGTTTTAAATGGAGTCTTTAAAACAGGGTGGTGAACTTAGTTATATCATGTTTAATAAGTCATAATTCATTACTATTATTCCAGAATTATATTTAAAAAGATTTTCTTAAGGTTAAGACAAAGATAACTCTGACATTATGTACTCCAGTCCTCAAAAAGATTTAGCTCAACTGTTTATAACCGCACAGACGTTGAATCTGAACCATGTTCTATCGCAGGAGTGTCCAATCTTTTTGCATGGGGGGGGGGGGGGGGGGGGTTTGAGGCGCCACATTACAATTTTTGTCTTACATAGGGGACCAGTGAAAGAATTTCAGAAAGATAAAGGCATAAAAAAATTGATCTTACTATTAATCAAAACAACAGCAAATGTGCATTTTTGTGAAGAAGCTTTAAATGAGAAGATTAATTTATTGACTTACTTTCTCATCACTATGTTGGACACTGCTTTAGTGAGATACCTGGCATTTTTTTGCTTGCATAAGTAGTCAATGCTTGCCTACACATTTCTTGTGGCATTGCGGAGTATTCCGGATAGATGTCGATCTGTCAGGAGTGATCTTGTTCACTCTCTTTCCCTCCCTCTCTGCGTTCCCCCCCCCTCTCTGTCCACTCCCTCTCTCTACCTCTCTCCCTCTTTTCCCCACCCCCCTCTCTCTCTCTCTGTGACAGTTGCAGGGAGCAGGAGCACTCAGTACAGCAGCTTTGTGGTTGGTCAGTTTTTTTTAAATCGCGCAGTCAGTTTCACAGCCGAGAGGTGTTGACATCAGGAACAGCGGTTTCTGGACTTCGGACACATTCGTGGTTTGCCAGAGAGCTTTTTAAAAAAGTCAGAACCCGCCGGAAAACCCCGAATCTGTCCAAAGTTGGGAAACTGCTGTTGCTGATGTCAGCACCTGTCAACTGTGAAACTGACCGCATAAATCTTTAAAATAAGCCGGTCTGGAAGAAGGTGACAATGGAAGATCTATCATCTCGGAAATACATCTGCAGGCCAGATGTAAACTTTGGCGGGCTGGATACGAACATACGAATTAGGAGCAGGACTGGGCTAGTTGGCCCCTCAAACCTGCTCTGCCATTCAATAAGATCATGGCTGATCTGACTGTAGCCTCGACTCCACATTCCCACCTACCCCCAATAACCTTTCAGCCCCTTGGCCCGTGGGCCATATGTTAGTCAACCCTATTCTATTGCTTCTACTTGAGTTCAGAATTTCTCTCTCATACACAGAAACATGCACGCAATTTAAAAGACATTAGTTGTTTAAAGTAAATTTTGATCTAACTGATCAATGTCTGAATTAATTAATCATTAATTTAAGCACCCAAAATTGCAAAATTCTTTCAGACTTTGTTAAAGTTATCCAGTGACAATCTTTCTATGTGAACTGGTTCATTGGATGATGATGTGAGCTGAGTCAATAATGGCAGATGAATCAACTTTTATCCTAATCAATAAACTAGCCCATTGATAGCGTAAAACAGCAGCAAAATATTACATAGTATAAAGAAACTATAGAAGACTGTTATTACAAAAGGGAATCAACTGCTCATGAGTAATAATCTGTTACTTGGATTTATTTTAAGGACACAATAAATAAAAAAAGTGGATGTCATACCTTATATCCTGATGGCAGTCCTGGGTCATGAACAGCAGCAGCCAATAGTCTCACCAACAAATCCTGGATTTCTCCCATGCTGTCACCCACATTAAGCAGTCCTTCTTGAAGTACATTCAAAGTTGGGACATCAATACTTAAATCAAAGCCAAGAACCTTACCAAAGTTGTGGAGGAACTGTACTACCATAAGACAATCAGCAAAGGCACCCCCAGGCAGTACAAGACCAGGAATGGGGAAGAACTCTGGTAGAGCCTAACAGCAGACAAAAAAAAATTAGTGCACAGAAATATTTCCTGAAGAATAACCAGCCAATAATGGTTTACTTTATAATTTATTGGACCACAATGGTGGCCTTCTCTAAAGAATATTAGCTTACAAATGCCAATTCTAAAAATTTTAGATTTTGTTTCAGCATGAGTTATTAAAAGATAAATTTAGAAAAATTGGAGCTAACTCATAGGTTATTGAAAGTTAAGTTGAATTGTATCTCCAGTTAACAAAGCACAGAAGTCAAACTAATATTTCACGTTCATTATAAAAAAACACAAAAGGGGTCTCTCAAAATCAAAAATTAAGCTGATAAAGAATTATAATAAACTTGGACATTTTTTGTCTTTGGAGTCATTTCTAATGTATATTCTTTATAGTTCAGTGAGCTCCCTGAAGGACAGCCCATCTCCTCACACAAAGGGCTGAATTTTACGAGTGCGCCGCAGGTCGCGACGGCGCACTCTAAAAGCGGCGCACATCCCGGGCGGATGCCCCATCTCTGAGCCCCTGCGATATTGCACGTGGGGGCTCATTTAAAGAGAGGGGGGTGCGGAGTGGCCACCACCGATGACGTAAGGGGGCAGCCGCCGCATCCCTGGCAACGGCGTCTGGTGCCACCGTGCAGGTGCCATTTTTAAAGGGCTTTATGCCCTTCAATTGCATCTTAAAATTTAAAGGTCCCAATCTCCAGAATATAACAAAATGTCATTTCAAATATAAATCACTTCTCCCATCCCCCAATAGGTAAATTAAACATTAATCGTACTATTCCCCCATACAAACCTTCCAACCTTCCCCCCCACCCACCCCAATATTTGCTCCCTTTGACCCTCAGCCCCTTCCCACCATCCCATTAGCCAGTAAAGATTGTTTACACTGCTCCTCAACCCTTCCCACCCTGAAAATTTTATTCCGACCCCCTTCCCACCAGGTTCTCGCCTTGGAACCTCGTACGGAGTTCCGAAGGCGCGCAGAGTACGAACGGCAGCCGTAAATTCAGCATGGGACGGCCGCCACCTGCAGGTAAGTTTATTTACATCTCTTTATTGTTAATTTTAATATTAAGATGAAGAGCCTGCCGCAAGGCGGTGGGGGGGCTGCACCAAGGTCCCCCCACTACTGGTAATATGCGGCGTGCTCTTCTCGATGTTGCAGGTTGAGGCAGGCCTCTCCCTGCTGCATTTTACCAGCCCCCGCGCAGCGACTCACGGCGTTGAGGGGCTGGTAAAATTCAGCCCAAAAGTTTTGATCAGATAGTGTAACTAGAATATGACTCTCACATGATCATTTCTAACTAATGCCTCCATTGAATCACCATCCCAGCAATTAGTCACTTGTTTTCCTGGCTCTTTCAAACAGAAAAGTGCAAAGTTTCTTTCCCTGCTCATTCAAATGGAAGATAACTATATGACTCCAAGAACCAGTAAAGAAAGTGAAATCAGAAAAAAATGCATGATAAAGGTAAATGCATGAAACCATAAAGTCTGTGACCTCTCAGAACATAAAAATAGGTTCTAGGGAAGAACATGGAAAAATAAAAGAGCGAAACAAACAAGTATTCGCTGCTTTTGCTCTCAGGACAGAAACTCAATAATAATGAGAATCTGTGTCACAGATGTGTGGTGCTTTGACCAATTATTCATAACCTCTGATCCTGAAAAAGACATGTGATAAGCTTAAATGTTGAAAGGAGAGAGACTGGTAAATCTGATTTGATAAAACAATCCCCAATCTAAATAATGGAGTTTTGTGTCTGTATGTTGATAAGATTACAAGATTTTAATATTATAGTGAACCTGCAACTTTGCTGATTGGTCCATGCTAACCACCAGACACTCTGGAACAGATCCCACTACATCTAATATTTCATCTATTTGCTTTGTCCATCATTTTACTAACATTTATGGGATCCCATTGTATCCTAATTCTATCCACTTTTATCTCAAGTCACCCCAATCTCATTGATTATTTTTACCGAAATTCAAGTTTCACCTCTGATGACTTGTCTCCCTCTTGCACTTCCTACTCCTACTTCCAAACCAAGGGTGGGGCTCAAGTATATGTTCCTTGTGATATTTCTGCTACTTGCCTTAGCTCTCTTGAATCATCTTTGATCTTCTGTGGCTGCAAATTCCTCCAACACTTCACTAAATGCTTCTGTTGTCTCTACCTTTCTCCTCATTTTAATTATTCAACTTTTTTTAAAAAATCAAGCAAAACTCAATTTAACTTGTTTAACTTTCTTTCTGCTAAAAACCACCATTCTTACCAACTTCTATCTTCTTCACTTACTCTCCGCTCCTAATCAGACCAGCAGCAGTGCAGATTCCTTTGCTATCCTGAATGATTTTGAACAACTTATCGATCAGCCTCCTTGTACCCCTTATTAAACTGGTAATTCAGTAAATCTAAGTCTTTCGTCACTCCAATACGTTTTTAGACTAAAACATTGTCCTTATCATTGCTCTCTTCTGACCATTATTTCAAAAGTGTCACTGGTAGGATATGCTACAAATCACATGTTGACTGATGTGCTCCATACACTTGACAGGGCAATGAATATCTAATTTATTCACGCCCCCCCCCATCCCCCATCAATTCTTCAAAGACAGCTTCTTCATGTTTCTCACAAGGCAAAACAGACTCCACCTCTTATCCTTGATGGCTCCACCCTTATTTTTTTTAAATCTACTTGTATGGCTCACCATCGCCTTCTCAAGGGCAACCAGGGATGGGCAATAAATGCTGGTCTTGCCAATGATGCTTAGATCCCATGATTGAATTAATTTGAAAGATAACTGACCCATCTCCTCCATTGTTGAAGATCCTTTCATGAGGCTTGGTATCTTCTTTTCCCCCAAATATTTATTTCCCCTCAACAGTTTTAACTTTATATAAAGGTGACACCCATTCAAGTGTTGAGTACTGATATATGGGAAGGTACTTCCAAACATCTGGACAAAATACAAGATATGTAATGCTAGTCTCATCTCTAATCTCTCTCTCAGATCATTTCCCGTGTCTCCATTTTTATCAATACTACTGTGATTAGCACTGCTCTGAACTTTCTTCTCTTATTTCTAAGCTGCAAATATTCAGCTCTGTACATTTGCTTCCCCCTTATATACTCACTGTATTCCATCTAAAAGTTAACTGCTTTCTACAGTAATTTAATTTCCAGGATCTCAAAACTCTTCTGCTTTTCCTTTCACCTCCAATCATTCAAGCTTTTAAATCCTAGATTATCACTTAATCACTATTTCTTAATTTATATAATGCTTTGTTTTACTCTTTTCAAGACTGGCTGTGTCTCAGAACATTTTGTTTCATGGGCTGCTATGATTATCTGGTCAAAACATTAAAAACTCATTAGAAGTGATATATTAATTTCAAACCTAGTATGCATATATACAAATACTCAATTAAGTGGAAGACCTGATAGACAGGGAATCATCTTCTGGATAATGAATATAACTTTTGAGAATCAAATAAAATTACTTAATTCTTGTACTGGGCTTACCTTATGGTCTGACAAACACATATCTTCGTTGGGCTTCTTTAGCTCCTTTGCCATTTGCAGCTCCAATTTCTTCTGTTCTAATTTTCGTTCTTTATTTAAACGTTTCTCAACCTTCTTCTCCTGCTTTAATCGTTCCTTTTCCTTTGAATAATAACAGATTATAACTCATTTTATCTCTTGCTAACATGTATTTGGTTCGAAAATCCAGTTACAATGATCATTCAAATTTATAAAGTTAGCAGAGCTACACTCTTTATCATCATGAATTAGCAGCTTTAAAAGTAATATGTGGTATTGCTAATGGGTCTGGAACAGATTATGATATTTAGCTGCCAACCTGGCCTGTGTCTTCAGGTTAAAGTTCGAAATAGTCAAATCAGTGCAACCTTAGCAACTTAAGATGTTCAGGTCAATCAGAGGGGAGTTTCTTTTTTTACTCGTTCATGGGATGTGAGCATCGCTGGCAAGGCTGGCATTTATTGCCCATCCTTAATTGCCCTAGAGAAGGTGGTGGTGAGCCATCTTCTTGATCCGCTGCAGTCTTGCTATGTAGGTACTCCCACAGTGTTGTCAGGGAGTGAGTTCCAGGATTTTGACCCAGTGACACTGAAGGAATGACTATATATTCCCAAGTCAGGATTGTATGCAACTTGGAGGGGAACGTGCAACTGGTGCATCTGCTGCCCTTGTGTCTTTCTAGGTAGTAGAGGATGCAAGTTTGGAAGGTGCTGTTGAAGGAACGTTGGCAAATTTCTGCAGTGCATCTTGTGGATTGTACAAACTGCTGACACTCTATACCTCTATCCCTCACTAGGACAGTCCAAGGGCTTTCCATTTCTTCCTTGAATGGAGGCCGAACTAGTCCACATCCACCACCACGTTCCTCCTTCCTCAGCCTGGTTGAACTTGTTCTTGCATTGAAAAACTTCTCCTTTAACTCCACTCACTTCCTCTAAATAAAACATGATGCTATGGAAACCCATATGCATCCTAGCTATCTTTTTTTTCTTTTCTTTTTGGGCCTCCTTATCTCGAGAGACAATGGATACGCGCCTGGAGGTGGTCAGTGGTTTGTGAAGCAGCGCCTGGAGTGGCTATAAAGGCCAATTCTGGAGTGACAGGCTCTTCCACAGGTGCTGCAGAGAAATTTGTTTGTTGGGGCTGTTGCACAGTTGGCTCTCCCCTTGCGCCTCTGTCTTTTTTCCTGCCAACTACTCCTAGCTATGCCTGCCTTGTTATGGGATATGTGGAACATTCGTCATTCCAGTCCCTCTCAGATGCCCTCCATCATCTCTTTTTCAGGTACACTGATGACTGTATTGATGCCGTTTCCTGCTCTCGCCCTGAACTGGAAAATTTCATCAACTTTGCTTCCAATTTCCACCCTTCTCTCACCTTCACATGGTTCCATCACCACCTCTTCCCCTCCTCGACTTCTCAGTTTTCATTTCTGGGGAAAAGTCAACATCCACTCTAAGTCTGTTGACTCCCACAGATGCTTTGACTACTTCCTCAGACCCCGCTTCCATTGAGGGCTCTATTCTATTCTCCCAGTTGTGCGGTTTTCATTGCATTTGTTTTAATTATGCTATTTTCCACAACAGTGCTTCCGGTGTGTCTTCCTTTTTCTTCAACTGAAGATGCCCCACTGCCGTGGTTGACAGAGTCCTTGACTGTGTCCATTCTATTTCCGCACTTCTCCTCTCACCCCCTTTGCCCCCTACCCAGAAAACCTTGTCTCACCTACCAGTCTCCACATCCTCTGCCATTTCCGCCAACTCCAGTATGATGCCACATCCAAACACACCTTCCCCTCCCCAAGTGCATTCCGAAGGGACCATTCCCTCCACGACACTCTGGTGCACTCCTCTATCACCTGAAACATCCCCTTCCCCTTTCCACACAAGTGCAGGTGATGCAACACTTGCCCTTTTACTTCCTCCCTTCTTGCTGTCCAAGCCCCCAAACACACTTACCAGGTGAAACAGAAATTTACTTGTACTTCTTTCAGTTAATATACTGTATTCACTGCTCACAACGCAGTCTGCTCTACAATGGATATACAGACTGGGTGACTGCTTTGCAGAACACCTCTGTTCACTGTGCAAGTGCAACCCCGAGATTCCAGTCGCCTGTCATTTAAATTCTTCTCTGCTTTCCCACTCTGACCCCTCTTGTCTTTGGCCTCCTATATTGTTCCAACGAAGCTCAACACAAACTCTAGGAACAGCACCTCATCTTTTGATTAGGTCTTACAGCTTTCTGGGCTCAATAATGAGTTCAACAATCAGATCATAACCTCAAGCCCCTTTTTTTTCTTTTTTTTTTGTGCTTTTCTTTCAATTTTGGACGGCAGCTGTTAGTAATGATTCTGCATTTCCTATTTATACCTCCACAAGGCACATCTTTGGTTTCTTTATTTGTCCCATTACTACCCATCCCTTTGCCTTGTACCATCATCCCTTTTGTTATTTAATCTCTCCTGTCTTCCACCCGATCACCGACTTATACCCTTTTGTTGTTTCTTTCCTTCTATCCCCCTTTCCCTCCCACTGTATTTACTTAAAACCTGTCACATCTCGAACTTTTTCCAGTTCTGATGAATGGTTACTGCCCTGAAACATTGGGCAGACCTTTTTTGGTCCCATGGTGGTGGGCTTGAAAGTGAGGCAGTCAGAAAACAGGGGGGAGTCACTCTGGACCAGCTCCCCAATGCATTTGCGTCGCCGGGATGTTTTTTGATTGGCCAGCAGCATCGGGAGCCCACAAGATGGTGAGTGCGGATGCGGACGATTCGGAGAACGCCTCCAGGAAAATAGCTCCCCTGGTCTGGCTCCCGACAAGTGCAGGCTCAGGACCCCATTTGGTCTCACCTTGGGGGTCCCAAAGCTCGTGGAAAAATCCTGCCCATTAACTCTGTTTCTGTCTGCACTGATGTTACCAGGCCTGCTGGGTATTTCCAGCATTTTATGTTTTTTAAATCAAGCATTGCATTGATTTAAAACAAGTCATCTGCAAATGCACATTGCTTAACAAAAAGTGGTCCCATTATTTGAGGAAGCAATAACTGCCTGTAATCACATTCACAACATTTACACAATCGCTCATTCATTCATTCTCTTTCTACTTATAGAAAACATTCATTCTGCAAAAAAATTTATACTGAATAAAATTATGCAAATTGACAAAAACTGCTAATGGGACCCAATGGTGGACTACACATCTGGACTCAACAGTACAAACTGGGAAATTATTACAATCAAAAGTGAAACTTGGTAATTGTTGGTCTCACCTGTGCAAGTGCAGCTATCAGCTGCATGCTTTGTACAGGTGTATTATGCTTCAATTTTATTGGCCCACAATGGCTAGTCACTTCATTCACTGTTTTCATATATGTGCATAATTCAAACTTAATGTTTAACTGTATGTACTCAATGTTTATCTCTAGCTTTTTAAAGCTCAGATACAGATTATAAAAGGTGGGTATGATATACATGAGAGGTGAAACATTTGACAAAGAGTCTACAAAGGGATATAGATAGGTTAAGTGAGTGGGCAAAAATTTGGCAGATGGAGTATAATGTGGTAACATGTCAACTTGTCCACTTCGGCAGGAAGAATGGAAAAGCAGATTATTATTTGAACAAAGTGATTCTTGACAACGCAGCCGGCGGGGACGTCATCCGACTGTGCCAACCTGCATGCAAACGGGCTCCTGCTCTCAGCGCATGCGCTGCGTTCTGCATTGCCAGGACGGGTTGGCGCATGCGTGGATGATGTCATCGCATAACGTGGGAGAGAGAGGGGTGTGGGGGAGAAGTGGGGAGAAAGCGGGGTGTGGGGGAGAGAGCCGGGAGAGGGCGCGGTGTGGGGGAAAAGCGGGGAGAGAGCATGGTGTGGGGGACAGAGCGGGGTGTGGGGAGAGCGGGGGAGGGAGTGGCCGAAGACCTTGGTGGCAGTGGGTGCGCTCTCCTCCTGCCCCCCGCCCACTCTCTCCGGCCATTCCCTCCCACCCACCACCCCACAACCCGCGCTCTCCGGCAATTCCCCCCCACCAAACCCCCGATCTCTCCGGTCATTCCGCCCCGCCCGCTCTCCCCGGCCATTCCCCATCACCCCACCCCCGCCCGCTCCCTCCGGCCATTCCCCAGCCAGCCGTTCTCTCCAGCCATGTGTTTACTTTGCCTTCGTGTGATTATTTGAGCAGCGCCATCTTTCGTCCTAGCAGCAGCCTGAACATCGCTGACTGTGACGTTTTAGTTGAACAGGCTGCATTTGAGCCTGTGCCAGTGCAGCGCCACCTAGTGGCTGCGTTGGCAGCAAACGCAGCCTTATTTGAATGCAGAGAGACTGCAGAACTCTAGTACAGAGGGATCTAGGTCACCTGGTACATGAATCACAAAAAGTTAGTATGCAGGTACAGCAAGTGATTAGGAAGGCAAATGGAATATTGTTGTTTATTGCAAGGGGAATAGAATATAAAAATATAAAAGTAGGGAAGTTTTGCTGCAGTTTTACAGGGCCTTAAGTGACTCCAAATCTGGAGTACTGTTTTGGTCTCCTTACTTAAGAAGGAATAAAATTGCATTAAAAGTAGAGAAGGTTCACTCGACTGATTCCTAGGATGAAGTATGAGGAGAGATTGAGTCGGTTAGGATTATATTCGCTAGAGTTCGGAAGAGTGAGGGGAGATCTCATAGAAACCTAAAAAGTCCTAACAGGACTTGACAGGGTAGATGCAGGAAGGATGTTCCCGATGGTGGGGGAGTCCAGAACTAGGGGTCAAAGTCTAACGATACGGGGTAAACCTTTCAGGACTGAGATGAGGAGAAATTTCTTCACCCAGAGTGGTGAACCTGTGGAATTCGCTACCACAGAAAGAAGTTAAGGCCAAAACATTGTAGGTTTTCAAGAAGGAGTTAGATATAGCTCTTGGGTTTAAAGGGATCAAAGGATATGGGGCGAAAGCGGGAACAGGCTACTGAGTTGGATGATCAGCCATGATCATAATGAATGGTGGAGCAGGCCTGAAGGGCCGAATGGCCTACTCCTGCTCCTATTTTCTATGTTTCTATGAAGGGGTTAGATATGAGGAGAGGTAGAACAGGTTTGGCCTGTACTCAATGGAGTTTAGAAGAATGAGAAGTGTTGAAACACATAATAACCTGAGAGGACTTGACAGGGTGGATGCTGGAAGGATGTTTCCACTTATGGGCGAGACTAGAACTTGGGGACACAGTTTAAAAATAAGGAGTCTCCCATTTAAAATGGAGATGAGGAGAAATTTTTTTTGATCTCAGAGGGTCATTAGTCTGTGGAATTCGCTTCCTCAGAGTGCAGTAGGGGATGGGTCATTGAATACATTCAAGGCTGAGTTGGATAGATTCTTGATAGACAAGGAAGTCAAGTGTTATGGGGGGGGGGGGGGCAGACAGGAAATTGATGTTGAGAGCACATTCAGATCAGCCATGATCTTATCCAAAGGCAGAGCAGGCGCGAGGGGCTGAATGGTCCACTTCTGCTCCTAATTCATACGTTCATATGAAAACATGACATTCAGTGTCACGGGGTGGGGTGTTGGTCAGATTTAGAAAACTAGTGGGAATATGGAGTTCAGGAACATCAATAGGAGGTAAAGCTCTTGGAAGCACTGAGTGGGTGTCTAATATGGTTTAACAGTACAACAAAAGGGGAAGGTCCTGTGGCCTGGTAGCACTGGGGCTAGCAGTACTGAGGCAGGGTGTCATGTTTGCCAGCACTGGCAAAAGGCAGCCCAATAATCAGTCCCCAATCTGCTTCGCTGGTCTGTAGCCTTGTATCTACTAAGTTCCTGAACCTGTTCCACTTTCTCAAGTTGGACCTGGGTCTGAAGCCATTTTTGAATCCTCAATGTTCTTTATACCGTAATCAAGTTAGCTGATCTCAGCAATGGCAGCAGTAGGAGCCCTACAATTTACCTCAACACCCCTCAGATGGGGGGGCAAAATCAGCTGACGTTTACACTCCTAATTGATTTTAGTAATCCCTGCTAGACTGTGAGGTCTTCCACAGTCAAATTCTCTGACAAAAACTGTATTGCTCCCTCCTTCTCCAATCCTTCACATTTTGGTAGCACTGGTTGTTTCTCTGCTCCCACTCTACTTCTCTAAAGCAAAATTCAATAGTTTTGATTTTATCACTCTATTTATTTGCTCCAATCAATGCCCAAGTTCTTCACTTCACCATATGCCCCCTGCCCCATGTGAAAGCCCCATTTCCCACATTGTTCATCAGCCATGTCCAGGTAACCTTATTAGTATAAAATAAAATCAGTATAGTTAAAGCAGCCTTTTTTTGTTTTGGGCAAGTTTCCAATTTTCAAAGACGACCCATATATTAATTGTAGTGACTACATTTTATGGAAATCCATGGAATGAAGTATGGATACAAAATTGGCTCTCTGACAGGAAGCAGAGGGTGGTGACGAGTGGATGGTTTTTAAACGGGAGGTGGCTTGCAGTGGAGTTCCCCCAAGGGTCAGTTTTAGGTCCATTACTCATTTTAATTTTTATAAACAACTTAGACTCGGGAGTAGGGAGCAACATTATAAAGTTTGCAGATGATACAAAACTTGACAATGTCGTAGATAGTGATGAGAATAGTTGCTGACTTTAGAATGACAGACAGGATGGTGAAATGGGCAAAAGCATGGCAGATGGAGTTCAATGCAGAGAAGTGGGAAGTGATGGACTTTGTGAGGACTAATATGGAAAGACAGAATACTATAAATGGCACGATTCTGAAAACTGATGAGCAGAGAGACCCTGGTATACACAAAGTGTTGATAAGGTGATTAAAGGGCATGAGTTACTTGGGTTTATAAATAGAAGCATAAAAAATAAAAGCAAAAATTTCATACTAAATCTTTGATTCGGCCTCAGCTGAAGTATTGTGGACAATTCTGGGCTCCACACTTCAGGAAAGATCTAAAGGCCCCAGAAAGGATAGAGAGAAAGTTTTTACCAGGATGTTACCGGGATAAGGGTCTTCAATTATGAGGAGAGATTGGAAAAGTTAGGACTGTTCTCCTTGGAACGGAAAAGGTTAAGAGGTAACTTAATAGAGGTTTTCAAGATGATGAGAGGCTTTGATAGAGTAGCAAGTGGGGCAAAGGCTAGAAGCCATAGATTCAAAATCATTGGTAAAAGATCTAGAGGGGAGATGAGGAGAAATCTTTACACTCAGAGTTGTTGGGATCTGGAACATTCCAGCTGAAAAGTTGGTGGAAGCGGATTCCATAAGTATTTTTTAATAGGGAGTTGGACAAGTACTTGAGAATGAGGAACTTATTGGTTATGGACAAAAAGTGAGGATGTGTGACTAAGTACGACTGCTCTTTCAAGGAACCAGGACATGAATGATGGGTTAACTAGCCTCCTTCTGAGCTGCAAATTTCTATGATTCAGCCCAACTAGTCTGTGCTGGCATTTATACTTCACACATTTACTCTCATTCCGTCTATTTCATCTTTCTATTTACTTTTCTGTCACTTAATCATTTAGTTTCCTTTTGAAAACATCCAAGTTATTTGCCTCAAACTCTTCCTGTGGTAGAAGTTCCACATTCTAACTAATCTCTAAGTAATTTCTCCTTATTTCTCTATTTGATGTATGGCTAACTGTCTTGTATTCATAGCCCCTAGTTTTGGATTCTCTCCATTCATCTAACCTGTTCATAATTTTAAAGACCTCTATCAGGTCACATATAAGTCATATCTTTTCTCAAGAACAAAGGCCAAACAGTTCAGTCCTTCCTGAAAGTTGTAATCTCTCAGGTCTGGTACCATCCCTATTTATAAAATTTTCACACTTTCTCCAGTGCCTCAATTTCCTTTTTACAGTATGGGGACCAGAACTGTGCATATCGGGTCCTAAATACGTTTAACATAACTTCACTACTTTTGAATTTTATGCCTTTAGAAATAAATCCCAGCGTTTTGTAAGTATATTTAATTGCTTTGCTGCCCTGTGATACTGCCTTTAATGATTTGTTCATTTGTATCCCTAGATTCCTTTGCTCTTCTACCCAATTCAGTTTCCTATTTTCTAAGATGTAGGTGATGGTTCTGTTTTTTCTATCAAAGTGCATCACCTCACATTTAACTATGTTAAAGTTCATTTGCCACTTAACTGCCCAGTCTGCAAGTTTTCCAGTGTCGTCTTGTATTGTGCTGCATCCTTCCTCAATGTTAGCTATACCCCCAGTTTGCTATAATATGCAAATTTTGAAACGGAGTTACTTCTTCATAAATCCATATTATTAATGTTAATGATGAATGATAGTGGTCCTAGCACTGATCTTCATGGAACACCACTTTCTATCTTACTCCAATCTGAATAACTACCCTTTAGCCCACTCTCCTTTTTTAAGCTAATTTGCTACAACTTAGATTTATGCCTCAAGTAGGAAAAACACCCCAAGGTGACATCAATAAAAATATTTTTGACATTTTGACACAGAGCCATAGGAGTAGAAATCAGAAAAGATGATCAAAGGCTTGATCAAAGAGAAGATCTTAAATGAGAAAAGTAGAAAGGTGGAGAAGGTTAGGGAGGGAATTCCAGAGCTTCGGGCCAAGGCAGCTAAAAGCACAGCCACCCCATGGTGGAGCAATTAAAATCAGGCATGCGCAGATCAGAATTGAAGGAACTCAGAGATTCAAAGGCTTGCAAAGAAAAAAAGACTTGCACTTATATAGTGCCTTTCATGACTCAAAACATCTTACAGCCAATGAAATACTTTTTGAAGTATTGTCACTGTTGAAATATAGGAAACGTGGCAGCCAATTTGCGTACACCAAGCTCCCACAAACAACAATGTGATAACGACCAGATAATCTGTTTTTTGTGATGTTGGTTGAGGGATAGATATTGGCCAGGCCACCAGGGATAACATCCCTGCGCTTCTTCAAAATAGTTCCATGGGATCTTTTATGTCCACGTGAGAAGGCAGATGGGGCCATAGTTTAAAGTCTCACACGAAAGACAGCACCTCCAATAGTACAACACTCCTTCAGTACTGCACTGGAGTATCAGCCTAGTTTGTTGTGATCGAAGTCCTGGAGTGGGACTTGAACCCACAACCTTGTGACTCAGAGGTGAGCATGCTTCCAACTGAACCGTAAGCTGACATGTAGGGCTGGAGGAGGATACACAGAGTGGGAAGGGCGAAGCAATGGAGGGATCTGAAAACAAGGATAGGGTTTTAAAATTGTGGCATTGTCGGACAGGGTGCTAGTGAAGGTCAGCAAACACAAGTGTGATGACTGAATGAGATTTGGAACGAGTTAAGATATGGGCAGCACAGTATCCATTCAGCTATTTGACCCTGACATCAAAGCTCTGATCTTTGTCGTGAGCCTACTGTTTGGTACCTTATCAAATGTCTTTTTAAAATCTAAGTATATGACATCTACCGCATTACCCTTGTCTACTCTTTCCAATACCTTTTCAAAGAATTATACCAGATTAGTTAAGCATGACTTAGCCTTTCTGACTGTTGACGTGCTGACTATTTATTGTATCTTGCGTCTCTAGATGAGGCTTGTAAGATGAAGAGGAGAATAGATTCAGTCCGAGTTGACAGTTGGTTCCAACTAAGTAGGTCAGGGAGGATCAGGAGTCATAATTTTTAGTTGTATAAGGCCAGATATAGGTAGGACGTCAGGAGGTGGTTCGTTTCCCAGAGAATAGTGGACCTCTGGAGCAGGCTGCTGATGAATGCAGTGAACTCCTTCAAGTGAGAACCAGACCCATTTCTGGTTGGGCCAAAGAACATTTCAGAGAAAAGATAGGCTCTGCACGGAAATATCAGGGCCAATTGATGTCCTGGGCTAGTTTCAATTGCCTAAGAGGGTAAGAGAAGACTTTCCCAGAGATACCTTCCTACCACTAAACTAGCTTGGGTCTTTATCCAATATTTCGCCTCCCCCAGAGATCACATGTTTTTGGGTGAGGTGCGGAGTTTATGTATTGCTCTGCACAAGGCAACAAGGCATCACAATTGTATGGGACAAGCTGGGTGGACCAGAGGATCTTTTCCTATCTGTCATTAATCGTATCTTCGTTGGGGAAACTTCTTGCATTGATAACATTAAATTACCAATTATTTTAGAACAGTGATTTTTAACATTGTTGTAATGGTTTTTAAGAGTTTTTCCTGACCTGAGTAAAGAAAAATAACGGATGAAAGCAATGAGAAGAAATTATTTGAGAAATTTATTTTGTAGCTAGTTCTAGGTTACTGATTTTGAAAGGTCAGCAATCTTTTGCTCTTCACTGAACAGCAGCTTTTCAGTGAATGAAACAGGAAGTGTGACGCTATGGAAAAATGCTAGATGCAAGAATTTTAACACAGAAATACAGATAATGATATCTAGTACTAATGTATTTAAAAATATAATTATTTAGTTACATCGGTGATTCAGAGAAAGGACAGGTTTTTGAAATCATTTCAAAGCAGTCCAAAACCTACGTGACCAAATAACATTGATAATTAAAAATGCAGTGGCAATCTTCAATTTTACTAGAGCAATCCCATTTTCAAAAGGACTCATCAATCAGAAAATGCATAATTGATTCAGTGTAACTCTACTAAAAAATTTGCATGCCATTGAAATTACAGGCAAAAATTAAAAGCAACTACTGACACAAGACCTGTCGTGCTCAACAGATACTTCTGGGACAAGGATGGATTTAAACACCTAGTGAAATGCATAATCTGTGTTATCATAGTGATTCTGTTCAAGCCTCATCTTAACCAACACATCTCAACCATAGTTAAACACAACTTTAGTTAAGTATGTTACAGAAGATAGCTGTCCTGATCTGCAATACAGTAAACCAGCTACACTAAATATAAACTATAGATAATATAACAACTAAATACTTCTGCTACACTGATCCAGAAGAAATATACTTTAAGCAGTTATGGTCCTTTCTACTGAATCAAGTATTAAGATTCTTCAGTGCACTGTTTTACTTACTTCAGCCTTTTTCCGGGCTTCCATTGCTTTCATGAGCATCATATGTTGCCTTCTCCTCTCCTTCTCCTGACAGTGTACAAGACAAATTTCAGGTTCAAATGGTTAAACTGTACATAAATATCCATGTTTAAGTTTTTAAAAATTTAGTTTTACTATATTTAGCATAAGTTAGACAACAGTGAAGTTTACAATAAAAACGGACAATGGCCAAGTTTGTGTACATTTTAGTTGAGGATTAGGAAGTAACATGGACAATCAAAAGCAAAACAGAAAAAGCAACAGATGTAAAGACAGTGTAAAACAAAAGCGTATGCTTTAAGTTATGTACGTAGTTCTTGGAAAAGCAGAGCAAACCAGTGCGATGCTTCTCCATAGCTGTCAGGTATAAAGCGCAATGGTCGGCTTCAACAGGCTAATTACCTTACATCTGCTTCAGAGGCAAATCTTTTAGCTAAAGGCCAATTAGTATAAATAGCTGTTGCAATTAGCCAATTTTGTAACATTTATTACCTGCATATCTAAGTTTTAAAAGCAATATTAGAATTAGCATTCCAGAACATCAACTAGAGGAAAAATATTGAGCTATCCCACATGAATTTTATTCAAGAAGAATTTACAATTTTAACATGCTATGCTCATATTCCAGCAAACAAAATTGTTGTTTTTGCTAATTTCAAACCAGTAACAGAAAACCCAAATTTGGAAGAAAAGCTTCTTCGTGGGAGAGGGGTACATTCACTGAAAGGTTACTTTAGGTCACTCTTGCTTGTTTTCACTCTGTCTCTCTTTACATTAATTCCACAATCTATATATTAAGAATCTTAGATTCACCATTATAAATTCCTCCATGTCCACATTTATAATGGAAACTACCTTTGTGAAGTAATCATGTACGCCCTTCATGCCTCAGATTTTCATCTCCCAATTCCCGTACTGCAGAAAAACTCCCAAGCCCTAACCAACTCCACTTTTCTACTTCTCAAATTGCAATAAGTTTTGCTATTTAACTATAAACAATAGGATATCATATAAAAGTATATTAAAAATCTTACATTAGCTTGCTCTGCTCTAATTATTCCCCTCCCTTTAACCCCACTTCACTTAAATACTATACTTGGTCTTGATCTCATATGAAAAGCAATGGGCGATCAAGTAGCAAAACAATTGAACTCGCATCAGTGAAGAAAGGATATATTTATCTGTATTTCTCCATAAATTAGAAATGTTACAATTCAAGATATTTGTACAGAAGCTAATGTTTGTTAACATTTTTTATGCTTCAGATTTGGTTAAAGGAAGGTGAGAAGATATGTAGTGAATAAATTCACTGATGCAGTATCATAAAATGCACTCCAGTGATACAATGAATAGAAATGGTGGATTGTGGGAAATTATCATTCACAATGGCACATGGATGTCAGCTGCTGAAATGTCTCTCACCAGCTGTTTTCATCAATTTACTAACAGTTGGATGGAACTCCAAGCAACTGTGCTTAACTATGTGAAATTTGGTTTGCTGGAATGACATAGTACCGGGATGTAAATAATAAACTTTAATAGAATGTGGGACAAGGAAATGAATTGTGCTAAAAATCAAACATTTAATTATTGTCTAACCAGTTCTTAAAGAATAAAACTAGTTTTAGGGCTTATATATTTATCCTTTTGTTGTCTCCTGTAAAGAGGTGAAACTATCTTTTAAGGAGACTGTTGAAAGTGGAAGCTACAGTTGTTGATTCAATAAGTTTTCTCTTTTGAAGTTATAGCAGATGTATGCAATGCACTGTGCTGTAAAAGCCATGCAGAAGTATGTAGTATGACAGCAGCCAGTGCTACACTTTATGCATTACTATGACAACCATATCACAACCAAATCACGATGCGGTGTTAGATGTACAAAAAACATACCCATACCATATCTAGTCTATGCCTCTCCAACTCCTGGTAGAAAGAGTTGGCACATCATTATGAAACAGTAATCACAAAATGATAAAAACCAGTTCATATTATAAGAAAATTTACTTTCCCAATACCAAAGCAAGCCAACTTAACTTGAGGAAAAAATTACGTATAATTACAATGAGGAAAGATAAATCTTTGCAGTTTGAACAAATGTTTACTTCAACATATTCCCCATAGTTTAAGAAGAAGCCAGACAGTAGAGCAAAAATTCATTAAATAATGTATAGTATATATAATTTACCAACCTGATGCTTGAGGAGGACAGCTTGTTGCCTTCTCAATTCCTTCTCCTTAAAAGGAATAGAAAATATAAATTCTTGAATACACCATCTATGTACAAGAAATGAACAGAGAAACAAAAGACTAATTGTATGCAGATTGCAACTCAATAACATGCCAATCAATGTTCCCTGAAAGGCATGAAGTGTACGATTCTGAAATTAATAAAAAGTAAAAGTAACTTCAGTTTGAATTACCTGTAGAGAGAAAAAACTAAACACAAAACTTTTCACATTAAACTATACAATCTAACGACACTCCACCAAGAACAAGATCCTGTGATATCACTGCCTAAATTATTTCCTCTATATTTTAGTTAGGCTCCCTGCATAACTCATTGAATATAGTCACCTATCTGAATATTTCTATTACTTCATTACATAATCTCCATACACAATTGCCCATTGAAGTTCATAGGTCCAGAGATCCATCTAAACTAACCTTCATCCGTTTCTCGGCTTCCAATAATTTTGCATTTGCTGCTTCTTCCTTCTTTTTCCTCTTAGCCTGTGCATGCAAAACAGGTCTGGAGGTCATGCAAAAAGCACTACTAGAACTTGAAACAATCTCAAGCTTTTAAGAGTTACATGCTATACAACACAACAAAGTGCAATGAGCTAGAATTTCTACAGAACTTCAACTAGGATACGCGATCATGGATATTTCGAACAGCTTAAAATTGAACATGCAAAATATAAATAAAACATCCATAGTCTTAGTATTAATCAGTACAAACAATTTAAATGCTTGGTGGATGAAAAGATTTTTAAGGGCTATTCAAGAACTCACTGCATCAGATCCTAAATATTTGCAATAGCATGCTAACAAAAATATGTGATTCTTAAAACAGTGCCCAGCAAAACTGTCAACTTCACTTAAATCCATAACATAATGTGCCCTAAGAAAAGTGCTCAGACACTATGGAGACTGATGAATTTAGCTAAACATTGGTGTAGCAATTAAGACAGACCACAATAGTACCTCCATCAGTTCTGATGAAAGGTCACTGACCGGAAACATTAACTCTGCTTCTCTCTCCACAGGTGCTGCCAGACCTGCTTAGTATTTCCAGCACTTTCTGCTTTTATTTCATGACAGTACCTCATCATTTTTAAAACAAACATATTGAGCACTTGCAAGTGCCCACATTTACGTACTCAATTATTTTAGATATTAATGTCCATAAATATCTATTACAAGAAGCATAAAAGTGCCACTTATCCAAGAAATTCAATTACTTAAAAGATTACAAACTAGAGATTTTCAGGTACAGGCAGAACAGGATGCTAAAGAGTCATAACCGACTCAAAACGTTAACTCTGTTTCTCTCTCCACAGATGCTGCCAGACCTGCTGAGTATTTCCAGCACTTTCCGTTTTATTAGAGATCAAATATCTGTAATAAATATTGCAACAAATATACATAGTGGCTGATCAGAAGTGGCGTGGCCAATGTCCGATATACATGCAAGGTACTGGAGCCCGATACAGAATGGAACAATGGGTTATTTAATATTTCAATAAACAGAGCTGAACAATTTTTACAGGTTTCCACTTTTCATAGTGGCACAGTGGTTAGCACCGCAGCCTCACAGCTCCAGTGACCCGGGTTCAATTCTGGGTACTGCCTGTGCGGAGTTTGCAAGTTCTCCCTGTGACCGTGCGGGTTTTTGCTGGGTGCTCCGGTTTCCTCCTACAACCAAAGACTTGCAGGTTGATAGGTAAATTGGCCATTATAAATTGCCCCTAGTATAGGTAGGTGGTAGGGGAATTGAGGGAAGGTGGGGATGTGGTAGGAATATGGGATTAATGTAGGATTAGAATAAATGGGTGGTTGATGGTTGGCACAGACACGGTGGGCCGAAGGACCTGTTTCAGTGCTGTATCTCGAAAATAAAAAAATATTTGAAGACAATTGATAAGAAAAATACTAACTCTATTTATACTTATTTTCATTACTTACCATCAGGCTGGTGCAAAACAGCTAAACATAGACTGCTCATTTTTGTTGCAAATACCAGTGTCAGGTTAATATCACTTCTGATAGTCTATCTTGACAGTAAGCGGTGGTTGCTTTATTTTAAACAAATGTATGACATTAAAGGCCGATTTGATAGCGAAAGACTGACACTTATTTCCTTGCACACCTCCATTTAATAACTCTTTGTTTTATTCCAATTTTACTCCAAATGGGGTTGTTGTGTCACCCTTATTTAGGGTGATAGTGCGCCAGATGCATTATTGGCCGAATGTTGAGGGGTTCCATTCTCTCCAAACTGCACTTCTAACAAAGAGCATACATATTGGGTAAAATGGTTTATATTTCCTTTCCTGATAAAGTAGGCGAATATGAAAGGAGATTCCTTTTACCCACAACTGGATATCAGCAAGTCCTTGCATTTTCCGTTACTACTGTCATGTTTTTAAATAAATCAGCATCATTGGTCAACATGTAAAGTAAACAGGTAAAAATAAAGAGAGAGCCAGCAAGCGAGCCTGCGAGAGAACAGTGCCGGAGACTTGCAGTTAAAAGCGGTAGGGGGGAAGTCAGTGGGAGACAGAAAGCCTGCATTCAAAAAGGGAAAAAGTATCAAGTATGACATCACAGGAAAGTAGGTAAGTGATTAGTTGGTGAATGTTTCTCTTTTTCTCATCTAAATTAGGGCATTCATTTAAACTAGGAGCTTGGAATTTTAAAATTTCAACTGGGGTAGTATAACAGTAAGTGAATTAATACACATATTAGTACAGCGCAGGTTTTTTAAAAATTCTTTCATGGGATGTGGGCATCGCTGGCAAGGCCAGCATTTGTTGCCCATCCCTAAATGCCCTTGAACAACTGAGTAGCTTGCTAGCCCATTTCAGAGGGTAGTTAAGAGTCAACCACATTGCTGTGGGTTTGGAGTCACATGTAGGCCAGACCAGGTAAGGACTGCAGATTTCCTTCCCTAAAAAGACATTAGTGAACCAGATAGGATTTTACAACAAATCGATGATATTTCATGATACCATTACTGAGACTAGCTTTCAACTCCAGATTTTATTTAGTGAACTGAATTTAAATTCCACCAGCTGCCAAATTAGCCTGGGCCTCTGGATTACTAGTCCAGTACACATTACCACTGCACCACTATCTCCCCCAAGGTCTAGAAGTATTGATTGAAATTAGCAGTTTAAACAAGGTACTAACTAGATTCTAAAAGAGGGAAAAGAGATTTTAGACCATGAATGGGCAGCTGAGACCTTTTGCATGCAATTCCTGCACCATCTGGGAACTTCAGGACATTTCATGTGCCTTGGAGGAATCATCTGTGTCGGAAGCGTCTCCAGCTCAATCGACCTCAGAATTTCCAAGCTTGAGGAGCAGCTGGAGTCACGGAGGAGCGTTAGGGAGGATGCGAGCTTCCTGGATTATACATTCCAGGAGGTGGTCACCCCACAGGCAGTGAGACTTCACGATAGTAGATGGGTGGCTATCCAAAAGAGTAGGAAGAGGTAGCAAATGCAGCAGTCTTTGGGGTGTGTGCCACTCTCAAACTGGTATTCACCATTGGAGATTACTGGGAGTGACAACATGTTGAAAGAGTGCAGTCCAGACCATGGCACCAATGGGCAAGGGACTGCACAGGAGAGAACTGCAAAATGTAGAAATGCAGTCATTATAAGACATTCCATAGTCAAAGGGACAGACAGGCATTTTGTAACCGTCATCGTGAGTTCTGCCTGGTGTGTTGCCTTTCTGGTGTCCAGGAAAAGGACATCATAAAAATGGTGCAGAATATTCTACAGGGGAAGGGAGTGAACCAGAAATTGTGGTACTACTAGAGAAGCAAGCAGTACCATATTAGTTAGGAGCAGACCAAGGAATACAAGGACAGGTTCAGAATGCATGTACGCAAAAGCACAAAGTGTGATGAATAAGGTTGGTGAGCCACTAGCACAAATAGCCATCTGGGAATATGATACAGTGGCAATAACAGAAATGTGGTTTAAAAATGGTGAGGATTGGGTGCTTAATATTCACAGATACAAAATGTTTAGAAAAGACAGGGAAATAAAGAAGGGAGGTGGGGTGGCAGTACTGATTAGGGAAGACATTGATAATGTTGGAAAGAGGGGATGTCCTTAAGGGGGCAAGGACAGAATCCATTTGATTATAATTGAGATGCAAAAAGGGGACGATCATGCCACTGGGCGTATTCTATAGGTCTCCAAATGGGAGGGGTGGGGGGGGAGGGGGAGAAAGAGAGGGGCCAAGCCCAAGGGGTAAGCGAGGGAGAAGCAAACCCATAAGGAAATCACAGAGATGTGCACGAACTATAGAGTGGTGATATTAGGGGACTTTAATGACCCAAAGAGCGATTGTGATATGGTAGAGTAAAGGGTATGGAAGGGAGAAATTTCTGAAATGTGTTCCAGAAAACCTCCTTGACCAGGATGCTCTCGGTCCAACTAGGAAGGAGCATTAAAATAAAAGCAAAATACTGCGGATGCTGGAAATCTGAAACAAAAACAAGAAATGCTGGAATCACTCAGCAGGTCTGGCAGCATCTGTGGAAAGAGAAGCAGATGCTGCCAGACCTGCTGAGTGATTCCAGCATTTCTTGTTTTTGTTTAGGAAGGAGCATTGCTGGATCTAGTGCTGGGAAATGAGGTAGGCCAAGTGAACCAAGTGTCTGTGGAGGAACACTTGGGTAAGAGTGATCATTTTATCATAAGGTTTACATTCGTAATGGAGAAGAGCAAAGAATAATCTAAAGTAGAACTTCTAAATTGTAAGAAGGATAAGTTAAATGGGATGAGAAGAGAGCTAGCCAGGGTAAACCGAAACCAAAGGCTGACAGGAAAAACAATAACGAAACAATGGGTGATCCTTAAGGAGGAGACGTTTCAGGTACAGGCTAGGTATATTCCAACAAGGGCAAAAGGTAGGGGAACCAAAGTCAGGGCTCCTTGGATGACAAGGGAGATGGACAATATGATGAGACAAAATAAAAGGGGGTGTATGATGCATGTCAGGTGAATTCTTTAAGTGAGGACCAGACCAAATACAATAAGTTGAGGGGGAAAGTGAAGAGGAAAATAAGACTGGCAAAGAGAGAATATGAGAATAGAATGGCAGTTAAATGGGAAAGCAAAAATTTTCTACTGGCATGTAAATAGTAAACGGGTAGTAAGAGACGGGGTGGGACCTAATAGGGACAGAGGGTCATATATGCTTAGAGGCGCAGGGCACGGCTAGAATACCTAATGAGTACTTTGTATCGGTGTTTAGTAAGGAAAAGGATGCTGACAAATCATCAGTAGAAGTGGAGACGGCAGAGGTAATGGATGGGTTGAAAATTGACAGGCAGGATGTACTGAAAGGCTGGCTATGCTTAGAGTGGGTAAGTCACCTGGTCCTGAACGCCTGCATCCCAGGTTGCTAAAGGAAGTGGGAGTGGAGATAGTGGATGTGTTTGCCATAATCTTCCAATCTTCCCTAGATACGGGGGTGGTGCCAGAGGATTGGAGAGTGACAAATGTGGCACCCTTATTCAAGAAAGGGTGTAAGGACATTCCTAGTAACTACAGTTTAATATCAGTGGTGGGTAAGGTTTTAGAAGCAATAATCACGGGGGGGGGGAAAAAAATCGACAGGCATTTGGAGAGGTTTAAATTAATTAAGGAGAGCCAGCATGGATTTGTAAAAGGCAGATTGTGCTTGAGTAATTTAATTGAGCATTTTGATGAGGCAATAGAGAAGGCTGATGAAGAGAAAGGAATGGATATTGTCTATATGGATTTTAAGAAAGGGTTTGACAAAGTACCACATAAAAGGCTGGTTAACAAAATTGAGGCTCAGGGAATAGGAGAGTCAGTGTAAGCTTGGATAAAAAATTGGCTTCAAGACAGACAACAGTGAGTTGTGGTAAATGGTTGTTTTTCAGACTGGAGGATGGCAGACTGTGCTGTTCCCCAAGGATCAGCGCTAGGACCACTGCTTTTTTTGCGATACATAAATGACTTGGATCTTGGAATACAGAGTAAAATTTAAAAATTTGCTAATGATACCAAAGTAGGTGGTGTGGCAAACAGTGAGGATGATAGAAATCAACTGCAACAAGAAATAGATAGATAAGCAGAACGGGCAGACAAGTGGCAAATGGAATTGAATACAGAGAGGTGTGAGGTGATGCATTTTTGGCAGAAGGAACAGGGAGAGGCAATACAGACTAAATGACACAGTTCTAAAGAACGTGTAGGGACAGGGGGACTTTGGGGTCCATGTGCACAAATCCTTGAAGGTAGCAGGACATATTGAGAGAGTAGTGAGCAAAGCATATGGATCTTGTGGACTTCATAAATAGAGGTATTGAGTACAAAAGTACGGAAGTTATGCTGAACCTTTATAAAGCTCTAGTTAGGCCATAACTAGAGTACTGCATCCAGTTCTGGTCACCACACTTTAGGAAGGATGTAAGGGTCTTTGAGAGGGTGCAGAGAAGATTTACAACAATGGCTCCAGGGATGAGGGATTTTAGTTACAAGGTTAGGCTTGTTCTCTTTGGAGATTGAGGGGAGATTTGTTAGAGGTGTATAAGATTATGACAGGTTTAGATAAGGTAGACAAAGAACAGCCATTTTCATTTGCTAATGGAATCAGGACTAGAGGACACAGAGGTTTTGGACAAGAGACGCAGGGGGAACGTGAGGAAGAACTTTTATACACAAGAAGTGGTAATGACCTGGAATTTGCCGCCCATGAGGGTGATGAAAGCGGAGACAATTAATGATTACAAAAGGAAATTGGATGAGCAACTGAGAAAAATAAACTTTTAGGGCTACATGGATAGAGTGGAGAATGGGACTGACTGGACTGCTCTACAGACGGCTAGCATGGACTTGATGACCAAATAGCCTCCTTCTGTGCCATAATGACGCTACGGGCTGAACTTAATGTTTGAGACAGCGGTCGCAAGGCACGTTGGAGGCAGAAGCGGCTGGATGCATGGAATTTAGTGGTGGCTGGCCAATTAAGCCTAATGAGCCATGACAACCGACCAATTGTGTGGCCTGTATTGGGCCCGGAGGTGGGGAATGCTGTGTCAGGTGAAGCCTTGGCAGGTGCTGCCACAATATTTAAAGGACTACCAACCTGTGAAGGCCTGGGAGAGGAGGAGGAGATGGTTGGAGAAACAGAACAGATGGCTGAGAGGAGACCCCGGGCAGCCCCACGCTTCCCTTCAGGTGTTTTTGCAGGCTGCAAGGGAGAGGAGGGACATATTGTTCCCAAAGGACAGGAGATGGAGACCTGGGAGCCAAGCCAAGCAGGCCTGGCTCCAGATCACAGAGGAGGTCAGCAGCCGTGGGGTCACACCATGCACGTGGATTCAGTGCCACAAACAGTTCAATGACCTCATCTGGTCTGTGAAAGCGAGTATCTTTTAATGCCTTCATCGTCTTTGGCCTTGCATCTGGTGAAGTAAGAGGTTGCACTAGGGGGAAAGGGATCAACCCCCCAGACATGGTCAAAGGGTCAGGGGATGCAAAATGACTGACAGCGGTATGGCTAGGTGGCCCTGAAAGGAGTTCCAGTCATAGACAATCGCACGAGATCCTTGGAAAGGCAGCAATTGCAGGACACATCTGCGTGTCCCAATCAGTGGCAGCTGGACTGCCAGCAGCCTATGTATTGGAACTGATGTCGCTGGGGGACCAACAGCTATCTTCCCTATGTCTGTGGGAGAAGATAGCCCACAATCGGAGAATATGGGCAAAAACTGGCAGTGAGTTGCCCATTTTCCATGTCTTGACCCTGTGCGGAAGCGTAGTCACTGGTCCTCCTGAAAAAGGCACTGGTGAACTCCTTGATGCACCGATGGGCCACAGACTGTGAGATCCGACACACCTCCCCTTGTGTATCCCTGGAATGATCCAGAGGCATAGAAGGTCAGTGCTACGCTGACCTTTAGGGACACTGGCATCGGATTCCCACCAAGTCCCCTGGGGCATAGCTCATCCTACATAATGCCTCAAAGATCTGTGACAGCCTCTTTGCATAGGCACTGCCTCTTGGACAACTACAGGTAGTTGAGCCTTGAACTGTAGACTCTCTCTGGAGTGTACTTTCTTCTACGTGTGGCAGCTCCCTTTCTTTCTCCTCTGTGCCCTTCTCCGCCATCTGGAGGCCGCTACTGACCCTCCTGTGGGTTCACAGGTCATTACAGTGCCGCTGCAGGTGCTTGGCCCTTCCTCCCGCTCTGCTGCGGCTCACCTTCAACAGGTCCCCGAAGCCTGGATGAATGAGGCCCATGATGGGAAGCCTCTCCTTGAATGCAAGTTCTTCCCTGCCAGCTCTCCCCATTTCTTGCCCCCACTTGTGAGCCTTGCCCAGGTGTTACTTGCCTGTTGTCCCCTCCTTGCAATGGCGCACGCCCACCACCTGCAGCTCAAACAACCTTCCTCTCACTCCTCACGCAATGTACAATACCCTCCTTTTGTAACCCTGCCAGGCACTCAATGGCTATCCTCCCAATGGCCTCCCCAGCAGGCAGTCATTCTCTCCCGCCTCCATGTTGCCTCCTTAAAGGAGGCAAGCATCTGAAGCCCCATGAAACACATGCGCCATTTGAAAAATCTAATCCAGACCATAAAGTCGCTTTGAAAGTCGTGGCCCCATCAGATCTCTGCCCTCCATGTTTGCCGCCATTGACAAAATTGGGATGGGACATCACGACATCAACCTTCCTGCTCTATGTATCCCATGCTGATTTTATGTCCCTCCATGCTTCCATTCCTGTCCACTTCATTCCCTTAAAATTCATCTCTATGGCTCCATTTCAAAATAGCTTCATTTCAGTATAACTCTCCTTCAACATTTTAGACACAGCCCTGCAACACCATTCTGTAGTGGTCAGTGGCTGTGACGATCACAGTGGCATTAGTTGCGAAAACCCAGCCATTTTTACAGAGGTGGAACTATGATAATCAGCTGCTCAACATTTATGGCAAAGGACTTTGTGGAACAGTGAAAAAGTCCCATCAAACTATGGCCTGGCATAGATAATGGCATAAGTCATTCATGCCATAATTTCCCAGAATTTCTGCAAATTCAGGTTTGAATGCATTATTTGTATTAAACTGCACTGATTAAATAATACTTTAACTATGTACTTCACTAATTTTTTTGTCAAGTAGGGTGTACTTCAACATATGCATCACAGGGACTGCAAGCCAAATTTAGATACTATGAATCAGGAAAACGTATACACACATACCCCCCATTAAGATTTCCTTTTAACTCAGTTAGTGAACAGCAGCTTTGAATAGTGATGCTTCCGGCAGTGCCACACTGAGAAATAGCCTGAAAAGAATGTGTTCAGAAAAAGAAAGCAACGACAATACAGCTTGCTCACATTACTCTTCTGAAGGAAAAAAAGGTCAGACAAGCAATATAACCAATCATCACTATTAATACCAACTATTGTAATACCATATCCCGCAAGAAAACAGTAGTATTTTTCTTAGGGTCAAGAGCCACATCATGCCTGTTTAAGCACAGGACGAATCACATTTTCCGTTAAATAAGAGATCTGATGAACAAAACAATTTGGCCTCACCATCACAAAAGCAAAATACATTACAGCTGCGCACTATGCCTAGCACACTTGAATTGCATCACATCTTTCAAAGGCTTCACATATGCATGTGGCCTCACAAAAAATTGGCTCAAAAACGACATCTGTTAAGTGATCAATTAACAGTCCAATTGACTAAATATGAATGAATTAAAAGTAGCAGGAATGATGAGAAACAAGCAAACAGAAGAAATCCAAGCAATTCAAATCTCATCATTTTCTCCAGCTCTACCATTCAGTTACACGTACAGTGACAAGTACAACCAAACTTGATCAAATAATTCTGAACATGGTTTCTTACCATTCTTCTACTTAAATAAGTGTGCATAGCTTGAAACAACAGAACTTAAAAAAACGCAATTCTGAAATAAAAATCATGAAATTTAGCCCTAAAAGTGGCTATAAAATGTCGGAAATAGGTTCAAGAACTTTTACATAGGTCTACCTTTCAATCTGGACCCTGGGACTTGAGCTAGAAATTTCCCTGCTTCCTACTGTGTCCGCCCATGGAAAAACTGTCACCCAATTCTCTCCCAAGTGTGAAGCACACCAGGATTAGAGCAATGTGAACCAGATCAGTATTGGAGCAGCATGAAACAGACCGAGATCACTATTACACAGGTCAAAAGCAATGTGAAGCAGGCCGGGAGCAACATGAAGCAGGCCAGGAGCAGCTGATTGGTGAGTAGCTGGTGAGAGTGTTAGTATTTTTTTAAAGTAACAATTTGAATATAGTCTTAGAGGCATGGCACGGCAGGGCAGCTCAGACCAGTGGAGTGCACATCCTGCTCCATGTGGGAACTCCAGGACACAACTTGTATCCTGGACAATCACACATGCAGAAAGTGTAGTCAGCTGCAGCAGCTTAAGCTCCAGGTTTCGGAACTTGACCAGCGACTGGTATCTCTTCAATGCATCCGCGAGGCTGAGAATTTCGTGGATAGTATGCTTATAGATGTGCTCACACCGCAGCTTAAGAGTACGCAGACAGAGAGGGAATAGGTGATTGCCAGGAAATCAAGGAGCACCAGGCAGATAGTACAACAGCCCCCTGAGTACATCTCACTTACCAGCCAGTATTCCATTCTGAATACTTGCGAGAATGACCACTCCTTTCATGTGTGCAGCCAGAGTCTAAACCATGGCACGCTTAGCTATACAGGGGGCCAGGAAGAAAACTGGAAGAGCAATAGTGATAGCAGATTCTATAGTTAGGGAAACAGACAGGTGTTTCTGCAGCCGTAAACCTGAATCCAGGATGGGATGGTACCAGGGTCAAGGATGTCACGAAACAGTTGCAGAACACTCAGGGGGAGGGCGAGCAGCGAGCAGTCATGGAACACAATGGTATCAATGACATAGGCAGACTGAGGGATGAGGTCCTGCAGGCAGAGTTTAAGGTGCTAGAAAAGAAACTAGCAAACAGGACCTCAAAGATAGCAACCTCCAGATTACTCCCAGAATCACGCGCAAGTGAGTATAGAAATAGGAGGATAGAGATGAATGCATGGCTGGCAAGATGGTGCAGGAGTGACGGCTTCAGATTCCTGGGACATTGGGATCAGTTATGGAGGGATATAGGATCTGTACAGGCCGGACAGGTTGCACCTGAACAGGGTTGGGACCAATATACTTGTGGGGTGATTTGCTAGAGCTATTGGGGAGGTTTTAAACGAACATGACAGGGGTGTGGGAACCAGGAGGTAAATTTAGAGAGAAAAACCAAGGTGCACAGAGAATTGGGAGAGACAGATAGCACTGAAGTAGGAAATAGTAAGGCATTAGGTGGTGTCAGTGTAAGAGCTAATGTAATAAGGTCTAAATCAGGTTTACTGTGCATGTATACGAATGAACGGAGTGTGGTAAATAAGGTTGGTGAGCTGCAGGCATAGATTGCCACGTGGAAACAAAATGTTGTGGCGTTAACGGAGACCTAGCTCAAAAAACGGCAGGACTGGTACCAAATATTCCTGAATTCAAGACGTTCAGGAAAGTTAGGAAGGAAGGAAAGGAAGAGGGGTAGCTGTATTGATTAAGGATAACATTAGTGCTGGAGAGAGTTAGGATATCCCAGAGGACATAAGCTATTTGGTCATAGCTAAGAAACAATAGAGGTACCATTACATAGCTGGGGGTATTCTATAGGCCACCAGCTAGTGGGAAGGATAAGCGGAACAAATTTGCCAGGATACTACAGAGGAGTACAAGAATTATAGAGTAGTTATAATGGGGGATTTTAATCATCTGAATATAGACTAGCATAGTAAGAGTGTAAAATGCAGACAGGGGCAAGAGTTTCTGGAGTGTGTTCAGGAAAATTTTCTACATCAGTATGTTTCCAGTCCAACAAGGAAGCAAGGAGGCAATGTTAGATCTGGTTCTGAGGAATGTGGTGGGTCAAGCAAATCAAGTGACAGTGGTGGCACACTTAGGGGACAGTGATCATAGCATCATCAGGTTTAGGTTAGCTTTGGAAAAGGACAGGAGCAATCCAGAGTAAAGATAATTATTATGAGAATAGATCTGGCCCAAATAAACTGGAATCAGGAATTGGAAGACGACAAAGTTAACTGAACAAAGAGCTGCTTTTAAGGAGGAGATAGCTCGGGTACAGCCAAGGCACATTCTCATGACAGAAAAAGGTAGGGCAAATAGATCCAGAGCCCCCTGGATGACAGAAGAGGTAGAGAATAAGATGAAGCAGAAAAAGGATTCATATGACAGATGTCTGGTGGATAATACAATTGAGAACTAGGCGGAGTATAGAAGGTTGAGAGCAGAAGTGAAAAAACAAATAAGAGAAGCTAAGAGAGAGTATAAGAGACGAGACTCAGGGCTAACATAAAAGGGAATCTAAAAATCTTCCATAAGCACATAAATGGCAAAAAAGGTGGTAAAAGGAGGAGTGGGACCGATTAGGGGCCTAAAAGGGGATTTATGCATGGAGGCAGAGGGCATGGCTGAGGTACTAAATCAGTACTTTGCATCGGTCTTTACCAAAGATGTAGATGCTGCCTAAGTCATGGTGAAAGAGGAGGTAGTTGAGACACTGCATGGGCTAAAAATTGATAAAGAGGTATTCGATAGGCTGGCTTTACTTAAAGTTGATAAGTCACCAGGACCAGATTAGATGCATCCAAGGATACTTAGGGAAGTTAAGGGTGGAAATTGCAGAGCCACTTGCCATAATCTTCCAATCCTCCATACAGTTACAGGGGTGGTGCCAGAAGACTGCAGAATTGCAAATTTTACACCCTGTTCAAAAAAGGGTACAAGGACAAGCCCAGCAACTAAAGGCCAGTCAGTTTACCTTGGTGGTGGGAGAGCTCCTAGAAACAAACTTAATAGTCACTTGGACAAATGTGAACTAATTAAGGAAAGCCAGCATGGATTTGTTAAGGGCAAATTGTGTTCAACTAACATGCTTGCGTTTTTTGATGAGTTAACGGAAAGTGTTGATGAGGATTTTGCAGTTGATGTGGTCTACATGGACTTCCAAAAGGCATTTGATAAAGTGCCACATAACAGGCTTGTCAGCAACGTTATAGCCCATGGAATAAACAGGACAGGAACAGCATGCATATAAAATTGGCTGAGTGACAGGAAAGAAAGTAGTTACGAGTGGTCAGTTTTTAAACTGGAGGAAGGTATATAGTGGGTTTCCCCAGGGGTCAGTGTTGGAACCCCTGCTTTCTTGATCTACAGTAATGACCTAGACTTGGGTGTACAGGGCACAATTTCAAAATTTGCAGATGACACAAAACTTGAAAGTATTGCGAACTGTGAGGAGGAGAGTGGTAAACTTCAAGAGGACCCAGACAAGCTGGTGGAATGGGCAGACAAATGGTAGATGAAATTTAATGAAGAGTGTGAAGTGATTCATTTTAGTAGGAAGAATGAGAAGAAGCAATATAAAGGGTACAATCCTAAAGGGGGTGCAGGAGCAGAGGGACCTGGGTGTATATGTGCACAAATCATTGAAGGTTGCACGGCAGGTTGAGAAAGCGGTTAATAAAGCATATGGGATCCTGGGCTTTATAAATAAGGACATGGAGTACAAAAATAAGGAAGTTATGATAAACCTATATAAAACAGTGGTTCAGCCTCAACTGGAGGATTGTGTCCAGTTCTGGGGAACTCACTTTCAGAAGGATATTAAGGCATTAGAGAGGGTGCAGAAAAGATTCAAGAGAATGAAGTTCCTCATCCCTGGAACCAGTTACATGGATAGATTGGAGAAGCTAGGGCTGTTCTCCTTGGAGAAGAGAAGGGGCAGCACAGTGGCGCAGTGGTTAGCACCGCAGCCTCACAGCTCCAGCGACCCGGGTTCGATTCTGGGTGCTGCCTGTGGGGAGTTTGCAAGTTCTCCCTGTGACCGTGTGAGTTTTTGCCGGGTGCTCCAGTTTCCTCCCACAGCCAAAGACTTGCAGGTTGATGGGTAAAGTGGCCATTATAAATTGCCCCTAGTATAGGTAGGTGGTGGGGGAATTGAGGGAAGGTGGGGATGTGAGAGGGTAATGGGATTAATGTAGGATTAGTATAAATGGGTGGTTGATTGTCAGCACAGACTCAGTGGGCCGAAGGGCCTGTTTCAGTGCTGTATCTCTAAATAAATAAATAAAATAAAATAAATAAATGAAGATTAAGAGGAGATTTGATAGAGGTGTTCAAAATCATGAGGGGTCTGGACAGAGTAGATAGGGAGAAACTGTTCCCACTGGCCAAAGAATCCAAAACCACAGAACACCGATTTAAGGTGATTGGCAAAACAAGCAACAAGTAACATGAAGAAAAACTTTTTTTTACGTGATTGGTTAGGTTATGGAATGCACTGCCCGAGAGTGTGGTAGAGGCAGTTTCAATTGAGGCCTTCAAAAGGGAACTGGATAATTATCTGAAGAGAAAACATTTACAGGGCTATGGGGAAAAGGCAGGGTGGGAGGGGGGGGGGGGGGCGGTGGGATTGGATGAGTTGCTTTTGCACAGAGCCGGCATGGATGGGTCAAATGGCCCCCTTCTATGTTATAACCATTCTATGATTCAATTCACTTACGACCACACTTTCAAAATACCAATTGTCTAGCCTTTGGCTCTCCTTTCACTAAGACATTTCCACAGTTTCTGATTTGCTCAACCACGCCCTCAACTCCATCTTTGATATCATAATCCCCACTAAAACCGTCACCCTCTCTCTCTCTGGTTGCTCCTCCCATCCAGTGCTGATCTCCGCAGACTTGAATGGAAAAAGCGGACACCTGGTTTAGCCATTAACCGCCAGATCTGCCCGGACCACATAAAGCTCTATTGGGTCTTGCTCTCGTCTGCTAAAACTGCTCCCTATTCCAGGACCATCTTGGAATGCAAAGAAAACCACCGGCTTCTTTTCTTTACTACAAATACATTTCTTTTCTTTACTGCAAACAGGCTTCTTAAATCCCCCTCCCCGTCTCCTCTATTCTCACCTCCAACAATAACTGCGAGGAATTCATGGAATTCTTTGTCACTAAGACTGAGGCCAACTGATCAGCTACCTCTGCTGCTTCCCTCCCTTCCACTAGCACACAGGGCCAAATATCCTCTAAAAGTACTCTCTTCCCTAGTTCTGAACTCACATCTTTCTCTAGTTTCTCTCCTATCTTCCCTCATGTTCTCTCTGAACTCAACTTGTCCATGAGACCCACCTCCTACTCCCTTGACCCTATTCCCACTAAACTGACCACCCAACTTCCCTTTCCTACCGCCATGTTAGTTGATATTAACAGTTCTCTCTTTCCTCTCTCCTTCAAAACTGCCATCATCACCCCTCTCCTCAAAAGAGGATCAACCCCTGACCCCACCATCCTTGCAAACTACCAACCCATCTTTAGCCTCCTGTAGGGCAAAAAAACCCTTCAAGCAAAAAGCTTGACCATATTACTCATCATGCCATGCGACAAACAAAACTGGACTGAAAACAGAATCTCTTGTCCAAGTTTCAGTCTTTCTAAAATAAACCTGTTGAATTCACTGAATTGTGAAACAAACAAATGCTGACAGGAACACCAACAGAAATAATGCAGGCAAGCAAGAAACACTAGTATTTGAATTTATGAAGAACAGGCCTTGGGAAGACGATACAACTTGGATAAGATGGATAGTATGTGTTCAAGCAAAATACAAACATCATTTTCTGGAAGATTGACTGCAGGGGGCTTCACATGATACAAAGTACCTGGAGAAGGCAAAAGAAAGATGGACAGCTTTCTGGGTGGGTTCACACCCTATGGTTTAAACCAAAGGGCATAGAATATCATTGGGTACAGAAGAATTAGGAGCAGGAGTAGGACTTCGGCCCTTCGAGCCTGCTCTGCCATTCAATAAGTTCATGGCTGATCTGATTGTGGCCTCAACCCCACTTTCCTGTCTGCCCAACAATACCCTTTGACACCCTTGTCGATCAAAAATCTATCTAACTCAGCCTTGACTATATTCAATGACCCAGCCTCTACTGCTCTCTGGGGAAGAGAATTGCACAGACTAACAACCCTCAGAGAAAATAAATTTCCTCATCTCGGTCTTAAATGGGAGGACCGCGTATTTTTAAACTGTGTCCCCTAATTCTAGACTCCCCCACAAGGGGAAACATCCTCTCACCTTCCACCCCGTCAAGTCCCCTCAGGATCTTGTATGTTTCAATAAAATCAGCTCTCATTCTTCTAAACTCCAACGGATATGGACCCAACCTACTCAACATTTCCTCATCCCAAGAATCAGTCTGGTGACCAAAACTGCACATAGCACTCCAGATGTGATCTAAGGCCCTGTACAGCTGTAGCAACACTTCTCTACTGTTATACTCGATTCCCCTAACATAAATGCCAACACTCCATTTGCCTTCCAAATCACTGTATGTACCTGCATACCAACTTTTTGTGACTCATGTACGAGGATACCTAGATCCCTCTGCACTGTAGAGTTTTATAGTCTCTCTCCATTCAAATAATATACTGCTTTTCTATTCTTCCTGCCAAAGTGGACAAGTTCACATTTTCCCACATTTTACTCCATCTGCCAAATATTTGCCCACTCATTTAACTTATCCAAATCCCTTTTAGACTCTATGTCCTCTTGACAGCTTACTCTCCTATCGTTGCGTCATCAAATTTAGCTACCATACGTTTCATCCAAGTTATTAATATAGATTGTAAACAGTTGAGGCCCCAGCACTGATCCCTGTGGCACTCCATGAGTAACAGCTTGCCAACATGAAAATTACCCATTTATCTCTACTCTCTGCTTCCTGTTAGCTAACCAATCCTCCATCCATGCTAATATGTTACCCCTACACCATGAGCTCTTTTTTGTGCAGTAACCTTTGATGTGGCACCTTATCGAATGCCTTTTGGAAATCCAAGTACACCAACAACTACAGGTTCCCCTTTATCCACCGTGCTTGTTACTTCCTCAAAGAACTCTAAAGATTAGTCAAACAGGATTTCCCTTTCACAGAATCATGTTGGCTCTGCCTGATTGTACTATAATTTTCGAAATGTCCTGCTATCACCTGCTTATGAATGGATTCTAGCACTTTCCTTATGGCAGATGTTAGGCTAACTGGCCTATAGTTTCCTGCTTTCTGTCTCCCTCCTTTCTTGAATTGTTGCATTTGTGATTTTCCGATCCGCTGGGACCTTTCCTGAATCTAGGAAATTTTGGAAGATCACAACCAATGCATCCACCATCTCTGTAGCCACTTATTTTAAGACCCTAAGATGCAAGCCATTAGGTCCAGGGGACTTGTCAGCCTTTAATTTTAATAGTTTTCCCAGTACCTTCTCTCTAGTGATTGTTTTAAGTTCCTCCCTCCCTTTTACCTCTTGATTTTCAAGTATTTTGTGGGTTTTGTGTCTCTTCTACAATGAAGACAGACACAAAATACCTGTTCAACGCTTCTGCCATTTCCTGGTTTCCCATTATTAGTTCCCCAGTCTCACCCTCTTAGGGACAAATGCTCTTCAGTTGCTCTTTTCCTTTTTAAATACTTGAAGAAACTCTTTCCATTTGTTTTTATATTTCTTGCTAGCTTTCCCTCAGACTCTAATTTCTCTCTCTTAATTTTTTCTTTTAGTCATTCTTTGCTGGTTTCTAAAATCTGTCCAATCTTCTGATGTTATGATCACTGTTGCCCACAGAATCCTTTATTATGAGGTCATTAAATAATCCAGTCTCACTGCACATTACTAGGTCTAAAATAGCCTGCCCCCTGACTGGCACTAGAACGTACTGCTCTAACAAATTGTCCCAAATACACTCCGTGAACTCATCTTCCAGGCTATTTCTGCCAGTCTGATCCATCCAATCTACATGTAGATTAAAATCAGCCATGATTATTGCTGTACCTTTCTTACAAGCCTCCATTATTTCTTCCTGTATACTCTGTCCTACAGCGTGGCTACTGTTAGGGAGCCTATAAACTACTCCCACAAGTGACTTCTTACCTTTGATATTTCTTATCTCTACATCTTGATCTTCTAAACTAAGGTCACCTCTCACTACTGTACCAATGTCCTCCTCAATTAACAGAAAAGGTGGTGGGGCAGCTCTAAGTTTTCTGTCCTTCTGAAATGTCAAATACCCATGAATATTTAGGTCCCAGCCTTGGTCACCTTGCAATCACATCTCTGAATGGCTATCAGGTCATCCCTATTTATTTCTATTTGTGCTATCAATTCATCCATTTTGTTACGAATGCTGTACGCATTCAGATACAGAGTCTTTAATTCTGTCTTTTTACCATTCTTGCAAACTATGGTCTTATCTGCTGGTGCACTCTTCAGTTTATATGCTCTGTCCCTTCCTGCCACACTCTGGTTATCACCACCCATATGGCTACCCTGCTGTATTGCCCTTTCCTTTCTCTTTAACTTATAATATCTCCCCTCGCGTGATTCCCTCCCCGCAACTCTTCAGTTTAAAGACCTCTCCACTGCCCTAGTTATATGACTCGCCAGAACACTGATCCCAGCATGGTTCAAGTGAAGACCATCCCAGCTCCTCTTTCCCCAGTACTGGTGCCAGTGCCCCATGAATGAAAACCCATTTCTCCCACACCAATCTTTGAGCCACGCATTCAACTCTCTAATCTTATTTACCCTACACCAATTCACTCATAATTTAGGTAGTAATCCAGAGATTATCACCTTTGTGATTCTGCTTTTTAATTTAGCCCCTAGCTGCTCATAATCTCTAAGCAGAACTTCTTTCCTAGTCCTATCTATGTCATTGGTACACATATGGATCAGGACAATTGGATCCTCCCATAGCAAGTTCCTCTTTAGCCCCGAGCAGATGTCCAAAACCCTGGTACTGGGCAGGCAACACAGTCTTCTGGTCTCATGCTCTCTGCTGCAGAGAACTGTGTCTATCCCCCTGAATATACTGTCCCCTACTACCACTGCATTTCCATTTACTCCCCCCATTTGAATGGCTCCCTGCACTACAGTGCCATGGCCAGTTTGCTCATTCACCCTGCAGCCCCGCTCTCGTTCAGAACAGATTCTGATGACAGGTCACAGATCTGAAACATTAACTCTGCTTCGCTCTCCACAGATGCTGCCTGAACTGAATATTTCTAGCACTTTGTTTTTTTTTTAATAACAAATCAGTTTTGGGTTTTTTTCTCAGCTGCGTTTGCTGACAACGCAACCACTAAGTGGCGCAGTACTGGCACATGCGCAAATGCAGCCTCATCGACTGAAACATCACCCTCTGTGACACCTCAGGCAGCTGCCAGTAATAAAGACGGCACTGCTCAATTCAACACAAAAAGCAAATTGAGCCCAAGCCCCTTCAACGGCCACAATCTCCCCCAAAAGCAACCTGCTCCCTTCCCCTCACGCTGCTGCGGGCAGTGAGGCGGGGAATGAGCGGTGAGCAGTCAGATAGGATCAGTGAGCAGGCAGGTGCAGGAGGGAGCGGCAAAGAGAAGTGGCGATCGCAGGAGGGAGCAGGAAACTGAATGCGGCGATCGCGGCAGGGAGCCGGGTACTGTTGGGGGGTGGGGGGAACGGAGACGGCGATTGCAGATACTGAGGGGAGAGGCAATGCTCGGACGTCATTACGTCTGACATCATTACACGCTTATGTCGGTGCACGCATACACAGATTCATACTGGCAGGCTGGCAAATGTTCAGAAGCACTGATGACATCAGCAATCACTCTGTGCATGCTCTGCGTTGTCAGGAGACAATTTGTTTTTTCTTTTCTCTTCTTTCTCAACCTGTTAAATCTAATAATTTTTTTGTAAGCATTTCAATTTTTTTGTAATCATTTTAAATCTGTACCCATTTAAAATCTGTAATTGTGGGCACAAATAAACTAATTTCATTAAGCATAACAACCTTTTGAGTGAGTCATCAATTTGTTCTCTTGTAATTCGTGGGTCAAAACAAACTATAAACCTGAGTGTTTAAAGTAAGAAGGGCTTATGCTCCCTTTCCTCTCCGAAGTCCTTGAATGTGTTGCCGCCTCCCAAATTTGTGCCCAGCCTTCCCAGAACTCCATGTTTGAATCCCTTCAATCAAGTTTCCACCCCTACCATAAGTCACAAAATGGCTCTTAACAAAGCTGTCCTATATAGCTCTTGACCTGTCCGCAGCCATTGAAACGACTGACTACACAATCCTCTTCCAACGCATCTCCGCTGTCGTCCAGATGGTTGGAACTGCAATGACAACTGTCTGAGGCTGAACCAGACTTTTCGCAACTTGTCAGCCCGCTTGATCTGCACCTCATCTACCATCTTAAACATTCACTCCCTGCACCTCCAGCACACTATGGCTGCAGTGTGCACCATCCACAAGATGCACTGCAGCAACTCACCAAGACTCCTCTGACAGCACCTTCCAAACCAATGACCTCTACCACCTAGAAGGGCAAGGGCAGCAGAAACGTGAGAACACCACCATCTGCAAGTTCCCCTCAAAGACACACCATCCTGACTTGGAACTATATTGCTGCCCTTTCACTGCTGCTGGGTCAAAATACTGGAACTCTCTCTCCACTTACCTACACCATGTCAACTGAAGCCGTTCAAGAAGATGGCTCACCAACACCTTCTCAAGGGCAATTAGGGATGGGCAATAAATGCTGGTCTTGCCAGCGATGTTCACATCGCATGAACAAATAAAAAATAATTCTACCCTCTGTAAACTTGAGATCCAAAACTCTGCTGCTCATGTCCTTACACACGCCAAGTCCCATTTGCCCTTTACCCATGCTTGCTGACCTACATTGGCTCCCGGTCAGGTAATGGCACAAATTTAAAATTCTCATCCTTGTTTTCATGTCCCCCCATGTCTCGCACCTCCCTATCGCTGTAATTTCCACTTACAACTCTCCAAAATATCTGCACTCATCTAATTCTGGTCTCTTAACATCCCTGCTTTTAATTGCTCCACAATTGGTGGCAGTGTCTTCAGCTGACCAGGCCCCAAGTTCTGGAATTCCCTCCCTAAACCTCTGACTCTTTACCACTCTTTCCTCCTTTAAGATGCTCCTTAAAACCTATCTCTTTGACCACGCTTTTGGCCATCTGCCTGCCCTATAATGCTCCTGTGAAGTACCTTGGGGCTGAGAATTTCCAGATGCAATGGTAAAATTCTGCATGACAGAGATACAATGCAGGGATTTTCAGCCTGTTCTGTTGAAACTACAGTGTGCACCTCAACCATCTGTCACATGACAAGCAGGGATTCAAAAAAGGAATTTTGGCTTTGTTGAGGATTTCCTTCCAGTATTCTGGATAGCCTTTAAATAAAAATTCTGAGCTATAGCATTTGCAATGTTGAGAGACCTGGATGCTGAGCTGAAAAACTGCAACCAGAGTCAGCAGCCAGCCAGGTCCATGGAGAATGACCAGATGCATAAGGTGTCCTGGAGACTCAATTACTGAAAATGTTTTGTTAGGCAGTGCTTTAGCAAGAGTTACAAAATTTACCATTTGGAAGTAAAGGAGAGAAAAACATATTTTCAAATAATGTAAATAACTGGAAAAAAATTAGGGAAGAAAATTAAATAAAGTACTTACATTTTAAGCAAGTACTGCAAATCCACAGTGCAAAGTAGGACAAAAATATTTCACAATATGAACTGTGAAGATCCTAGTCACTGTACTCAGCACGATTCAGTATCTTTGGATAAAGGGAAGGGGGCCAGGTAAAGCAGGCTTTTGAAACTTTCAAGCTGGATTTTCAGGGGAGTTATCCCAGTGTCCTGGCCAATATTAATCCCTCAAACAACATCACAAAAAACAGATTATCTGGTCATTAACATATTGCTGTTTGTGGGACCTTGCTGTGCACAAATAACCATGTTTCCTACATTACAACTGTTCTGTCTGGTAGTTGTGAAAAGTGCTATACAAACGTAAGGCTTTCTTTTCCTTTTTCTTTTCTATGCTTTAACCAGCTGCAGTTTCTCCCAACTTAAATAATTGTCATTTATAAAGCAGCACATTAACAAACTCAATTTCTTAACTTTCTCTTCCATATTTAAAAACTGATAAAAATTAACAAGGCCAGGCAATGTTACCAACATACCATTAGATTCTGGAATAGCCCTTATACATGCATTGCAAAACATAAAAACTCTACACATCACATCAGATTACTAATTTTAAGTCTCAACATGCCCATCATGGGAGATTCTACCTCTAGAATTTGTTGAGCTCTCAGTTCCTTTTCCATTCTAATTTGCTGAATTCTTTTGATTTTTTCCTGTAGAGAAATATATAGTAGCAACATGAATAAAATTAGTGCATACCCATTTTTAAAATTTAAGAAACTAACAATTTTAGTCTGGCATAAAGAACAAACTAGATTATATTGTAAATGCAAACGGACACAAATTTGGACTTAGATAGCTGACAATCTTGGTACCACATCTACAGGCTATGATATCACTTTTTTGAAGATGTTAATCAATGTAGCATAAAATGCTTTTACTGGGAATTGAGTTCACGTAACCATAACTCAGATCTTATTCAAGCTGGTTAATTTTATGTGCACAGCTTCAATCTCTGCAGATTCAGTATGAATTAAATATTGTTACATGGGTGCAACAATATTAAGGTAAAGGGCATAATGCTGATTTTTTTTTTGATGAGCTCAACAAAATGAATCATCTACCTTATGATACATCTAATGTTTCTGTACTGAAGAAATCTGATCTCTAATGTACTTTCTGAAATGTGAAATTCGAACTGTTTTGTAATGTATTTTGCAAATTTTTATGAATAAAGTATATTAATAAAGTATCAATAAAGTATAAAGGACACAGCTGCTTGACTGGGTCTGCGGCAGATGGAAAGGGAAAAACTTACTTGATCTCGTCCTCACCAATTTATCTGTCACAGATGCATCTGTCCATGACAGTTTTGGTAGGAGTGACCACCACCCTGTCCCTGTGGAGACAAATTCCCGCCTTCACATTAAGGGTACCCACCGTCGTGTTGTGCGGCACTATCACCGTGCTAAATGAGATAGATTTCAAACAAATCTAGCAACTCAAAACTGGGCATCCATGAGGTACTATGGGCCATCAGCAGCAGCAGAATCGTATTCAACCACAATATGTAACCTCATGGCCCGGCACAGCCCCCACTCTACCATTACCATCAAGCCAGGCAACCAAGCCTGGTTCAATGAAGAGTGCAGCAGGGCATGCCAGGAGCAGCAGCAGGCATTCCTAAAAATGAGGTGTCAGCCTGGTAAAGCTACAACACAGGACTACTTGCATGCCAAACTGTGGAAGCAGCATGCAATAGACAAGGCTAAGCGATTCCACAACCAACAAATCAGATGCAACCTCTGCAGTCCTGCCACAACCAGTCGTGAGTGGTGGTGGACAATTAAACAACTGACAGGAGGAGGCAACGCCACAAATATCCCCAACCTCAATGATGGGGAAGGCCAGCACATCAGTGCGAAAGACAAGGCTGAAGCATTTGCATTCATCTTCAGCCAGAAGTGCTGAGTGGTTGATCCATCTCAGCCTCCTCCTGAGATCTCCAGCTTCACAGATGCCAGTCTTCAGCCAATCTGATTCACTCGACGTGACATCAAGAAACAGTTGAAGGCACTGGATACTGCAAAGGCTAAGAGCCCCGACAACATTCCAAAAATAGGAACATAGAAGCAGGAGTAGACCATTCAGCCCATTGAGCCTTCCCTGCCATTCAATATGATCATGGCTGATCATCCACTTCAATGTCTTTTTCCCACACAATCCGCATATCCCTTTATGTCATTTGTATTTCGAAATCTGTCAATCTCTGCGTTAAACATACTCAATGACTGAGCTTCCACAGCCCTCTGGGGTAGAGAATTCCAAAGATTCACAACACACTGAGTAAAGAAATTTCTCCTCATCTCTGTCCTAAGTGGCCTTATTCTGAAATTGTGTCCCCTGGTTCTAGACTCCCCAGCCAGGGGAAACATCTTAGCTGCATCTACCCTGTCTATCCCTTTAAGTATTTTGTAGGTTTCAATGAGAACACCTCTCATTCTTCGAAACTCGAGAGAATACAGGCCCAGTTTCCCCAATCTCTCTTCTTAAGACAGTCTCACCATCCCAGGAATAGGTCTGGTGAACCTTCGTTGCACTCCCTCTATTGCAATAATATCCTGCCTAAGGTAAGGGAACCAAAACTGCACACAGTACTCCAGGTGCGGTCTAACCAAGGTTCTATACAATTGAAGCAAGACTTCACTACTCCTGTACTCAAATCCTCTTGCGATAAAGGCTAACATACCATTAACCTTCCTAATTGCTTGCTGCACCTGCATGTTAGCTTTCAGTGACTTATTGACAAGGACACCCAGGTCCCTTCGTACATCTCCCCTTTCTAATGTCTTACCATTTAAGAAATACTCTGCGCATCTGTTCCTTCTACCGAAGTAGATAACCTCAAATTTTCCACATTATATTCCATCTGCCACATTCTTGCCCACTCACTAAGTCTGTCCAAATCCCCCTGAAGCCACTTTTCGTCTTCCTCACAACGCACATTCCCACCTAGTTTTGTGTCATCTGTGAACTTGGAAATATTACATTTGGTCCCCACATCCAAATCATTGACATATATTGTGAACAGCTGGGGCCCAAGCACTGATGCCTGCGGTACCCCATTAGTCACAGCCCGCCAACCCGAGAATGACCCGTTTATTCCTACTCTCTGCTTTCTGCCTGTTAACCAATCCATGACAGTATATTACCTCCTATCTCATGTGCTTTAATTTTACTAACCAACCTCCTGTGAGCGACTTTATCAAAAGCCTTCTGAAAATCCAAGTATACCTCGTCCACCGCCTCCCCTTTATCAATTCTGTTAGTAACATCCTCAAAAAACTCCAACAGGTTCGTCAAACATGATTTCCCATTCATAAATCCATGTTGACTACGCCCAATCAGATCATTATTATCCAAGTGTCCATTTATCACATCCTTTAGAATAGATTCTAGCACTTTCCCCAATGACTGATCTAAGGCTAACAGGTCTGTAATTCCGTTTTCTCTCTTCCTCCCTTCTTAAATGGTGGGGTGACATTGGCGACCTTCCAATCTGCAGGAACTGCTCCAGAATCTACAAAATTTTGGAAGATTATCACCAATGCATCCACAATCTCCATAGCTACCTCTTTCAACACTCTGGGAGGTAGAATATCAGGTGCTGGGGACTTATCAACCTTCAGCCCCATTAATTCCGCCAAAAGAACCTTCTTACTAATACTAATTTCCTTCAATTCCTCTTTCCCCTAATCGCTTGGATCTCTAATTCTGGGAGATTTCTTGTATCTTCCTCAGTGAAGACAGCCACAAAGTAATCATTTAGCTTCTCTGCCATTTCTCTATTCCCCATTATAAATTCTCCTGACTCTGCCTGTAATGGACCCACATTTCTCTTAGTCAAACATTTCCTTTTTCTGTACATATAGAAGCTTTCAGTCCGTTTTTATATTTTTTGCTTGCTTACATTCATATTCTATTCTCCCTTTATCAGTTTCTTCATCCTCCTTTGCTGTATTCTAAAATCCTCCCAATCCTCAGGTTTACTACTATTTCTGACAACTTTATAGGCCTTTTCTTTTAATCTTATACAATCCTTAACTTCCTTTGTTATCCACAGTTGACTGCCTTTACTTTTGAGGTTTTTGTGCCTTGAAGGAATGCATCGTTGCTCTAAACTATGTAATATTTCTTTAAAGACTATCCATTGCCGATGTACTGTCATACCTTTTAATGTATTTTCCCAATCCACCTCAGCCAATTTGCCCCTCACATCTTCATAATTTCCTTCGTTCAAATTTAACACCCTGGCTTTAGATTGAACTACCTCACTTTCAAACATAATGTAAAATTCTATCATATTATGGTCACTCATCCCTAAAGGTTCTTTTACAACAAGATTATTAATTAGCCCTTTCTCATTACATAAAACTAGATCCAAAATAGCCTGTTCTCTAGTCGGTTCCTCAAAATACTGCTCTAGAAAACCAACCCTAACATACTCCAGAAACTCATCCTCCACTGCATTAGTGCTCATTAGGTTTATCCAGTCTATATACAGTTTGAAGCCACCCATGATTTCTGTATTACCCATGCCAAATGCTTCTCTAATCTCCTGATTAATGCCATGCCCCACACTACCATTACTGTTTGGTGACCCATAAACAACTCCTACCAATGTTTGCTGCCCCTTGCTGTTTGTCAGTTCCCACCCAAACAGATTCCACATTTTTTTCTTCTGATCTGAGATCCTCCCTTACTAATGTACTGATCCCATCCCTTATCAGCGCAGCATCACCTCCTTTTCCTTTTTGCCTGTCATTCCTAAATGTCGAATATCCTTGAATAGTCAGTTCCCAGTCTTAGTCACCCTGTAGCTACGTTTCCATTATGGCAATTAGATCACACCCATTTACCCACTATTTGGGCCTTTAAATTATCTATCTCATTGCGAATGCTGCATGCATTCAGGTAGAGTGCCCTTAACCGTGTCTTCTTGACATTATTCTGCATTCTAAGTCGAGTTGATGCTCTCCTTTGTTTCGCCTGCCTTCTAATGCCATTTGCTAGTTTTCTACCACCTGTTACCAGCTTTACTTCCTTCCAATTTGAGCTATAATTTGAGCAGCAGTATGTAGATTTGTGTTCCAGAACAAGCTGTGCTCTTCGCCAAGCTGTTCCAGTACAGCTACAACACTGGCATCTACATATCAGTGTGAAAAATTGCCCAGGTATGTCCTGTGCACAAAAAGCAGGCTAAATACAACCTGGCCAATTACAGCCCTATCAGCCTACTCTCGACCATCAAAGTAATGGAAGGGGTTGTCGATAGTGCTATCGAGCGCCACTTGCTCAGCAATAACCTGCTCACTGATGCTCAGTTTGGGTTCCGCCAGGGCCACTCAGCTCCTGACCTCATCATAGCCTTGGTCCAAACATGGAAAAAAAAAGAGTTGTACACCAAAGGTGAGGGGAGAGTGACTACCATTGACATCAAGATGGCATTTGATCGAGTATGGCATCAAGGAGCCCTAGCAAAACTGCAGTCAATGGGAATCATGGGGAAAGCTCTCTACTGGTTGGAGGCATACCTAGCATAAATGAAGATTTTTGTGGTTGCTGGAGGTCAATCATCTCAGTCCCAGGACATCACTGCAGAAGTTCCTCAGGGTAGTGTTTTAGGCCCAACCATCTTCAGCTGCTTCATCAATCACCTTCCCTCCATCATAAGGTCAGAAGTGGGGATGTTTGCTGATGATTGCACAATGTTCAGCACCATTCGCGACTCAGATATTGAAGCAGCCCATGTCCATATGCAACTAGACCTGGCCAATATTCAGGCTTGGGCTGATAAGTAGCAAGTAACATTCGCGCCACGTAAGTGCTGGGCAATGACCATCTCAAACAAGAGAGAATCTAACCATCTCCTCTTGACATTCAAAAGCATTACCATTGCTGAATCCCCCACAATCAACATCCTGGGGATTACCATTGACCAGAAACTGAACTGGACCAACCACAGAAATGCTGTAGCTACAAGAGCAGGTCAAAGGCTGGAAATTCTGCAGCAACTAACTCATCTCCTGTCAACCATCTACAAGGCACAAATCAGGAGTGTGATGGAATACTCTCCAACAACATTCAAGAAGCTCAACACCATCCAGGACAAAGCAGCCCGCTTGATTGGGACCCATTCAGCACCCTCAACATTCACTCCCTCCACCACCGATGCACAGTGGCAGCAGTGTGCACCATCTACAAGATGCAATGCAGTAACTCACCAAAGCTCCTTCGACAGCACCTTCCAAACCCGCAACCTCTACCACCTAGAAGGACAAGTGCAGCAGATGCATGGGAACACCACCACCTGCAGGTTCCCCTCCAAACCATACACCATGCTGACTTGGAACTATATCGCCGTTCCTTCACTGTCCCCGGGTCAAAATCCTGGAATTCCTTTCCTAACAGCACTGTGGGAATGTGCCTACATCCCATGAACTGCAGTGTTTCAAGAAGGCAGCTCACCGCTACCTTCTCAACTGCAATTAGGGATGGGCAATAAATGCTGGCTTAGCCAGCGATGCCCACATCCCACGAATGAATAAAAACAAAAGTAGTTTTGAAAAAGCAGTAGTTTTAAAATGGAGGCTGCATGTTTGAGTAGGCCTCATGTTAAAACAGAATGGGGTCTAAGGAGGTGCTGGTAATTAATAACTGAAACTTGTGAGCCACATCAGCAATTGCTAGTGTCTGTATAATGAATTATACAATGTCTGGCTGTTGGCCCGGTCCAAAAAGGGGTAGAAAGAACAGCAGGCCTTTATAAAATGTTGGGTAGGAGCAGGAAATGCCTATGTAAAATAAGAAGTAGACAATGCATGCTACTCTTTCCAGCAATCTAAAAGGTGATATATGATCTGTTCGGAACTGTAAATTACTGTCTAGACACTATAATGTGTTTATCTCTGCTGTGTGTCAATAAATAGTTTGCTGTAACCAACAGGTATCAAGTTAGAATCCGTTGAAATTCTGACATAATGTGAATATCATGTACAGTGAAATTTGCTGCTTCAATAAATCAGAGTTTTTCATTGTTGGATTAGAAAATATACATGCTTTTCATTTCAAAATATATTTGATAAATATAAGCTTTAAAAAACTATTATGCAGTGGATGGGGTAGCTGTTGAACAGGCAGATACCGAGTGCAGAGAGTCTGTGAGGAAGATTAGACAGTTGACAGGGCAAAGTTGCAGCCAGTATGATGGGTTGAAGTGTGTCTATTTTAACGCAAGAAGTGTCAGGAATAAGGGTGATGAACTTAGAGCATGGATCAGAACTTGGAGCTACGATGTTGTGGCCATTACGGAGACGTGGATATCACAGGGGCAGGAATGGATGTTGGATGTTCCGGGGTTTAGATGTTTCAAAAGGAATAGGGAGGGAGGTAAACGAGGTGGGGGAGTGGCATTGTTAATCAGGGACAGTATCACAGCTGCAGAAAGGGAGGTCGTCGAGGAGGGTTTGTCTACTGAGTCATTATGGGTGGAAGTCAGAAACAGGAAAGGAGCAGTCACTTTGTTGGGAGTTTTCTATAGACCCCCCAATAGCAACAGAGACATGGAGAAACAGATTGGGAGGCAGATTTTGGAAAGGTAGAAGTAACAGGGTTGTTGTCATGGGTGACTTCAACTTCCCTAATATTGATTGGAACCTCCTTAGTGCAAATAGTTTGGATGCAGCAGTTTTTGTCAGGTGTGTCCAGGAAGGTTTCCTGACTCAATATGTAGATAGGCCGACTAGAGGGGAGACTATGTTGGACTTGGTGCTTGGCAACGAACCAGGCCAGGTGGCAGATCTCTCGGTGGGAGAGCATTTCGGTGATAGTGATCACAACTCCCTGACTTTTACTATAGTCATGGAGAGGGACAGGAGCAGACGGGATGGGAAAATATTTAATTGGGGAAAGGGGAATTACAATGCTATTAGGCAGGAACTGGGGAGCATAAATTGGGAACAGATGTTCTCAGGGAAATGCACGACAGAAATGTGGAGGTTGTTTAGGGAGCACTTGCTGCGACTGCTGGATAGGTTTGTCCCGATGAGGCAGAGAAGGGATGGTAGGGTGAAGAAACCTTGGATGACAAGAGATGTGGAACAGCTAGTCAAGAGGAAGAAGGAAGCTTACTTAAGGTTGAGGAAGCAAGGATCAGACAGGGCTCTGGAGGGTTACAAGGTAGCCAGGATGGAACTGAAGAATGGACTTAGGAGAGCTAGAAGGGGACATGAAAAGGTCTTAGCGGGTAGGATTAAGGGAAATCCCAAGGCATTCTACACTTATGTGAGGAACAAGAGGATGGCCAGAGTGAGGGTAGGGCCGATCAGGGATAGTGGAGGGAACTTGTGCCTGGAGTCGGAGGAGGTAGGGGAGGTCCTAAATGAATACTCTGCTTCAGTATTCACTAGTGAGAGGGACCTGGTCGTTTGTGAGGACAGCGTGGAACAGGCTGATATGCTCGAACAGGTTGAGGTTAAGAGGGAGGATGTGCTGGAAATTTTGAATGATATGAGGACAGATAAGTCCCCGGGGCCAGACGGGATATATCCAAGGATATTACGGGAAGCGAGGGAAGAGATTGCTGCGCCTTTGGTGATGATCTTTGCGTCTTCACTGTCCACTGGAGTAGTACCGGATGATTGGAGGGTGGCAAATGTTGTTCCCTTGTTCAAGAAAGGGAATAGGGATAACCCTGGGAATTATAGACCAGTCAGTCTTACGTCGGTAGTGGGAAAATTATTGGAGAGGATTCTGAGAGACAGGATTTATGATTATTTGGAAAAGCATGGTTTGATTAGAGACAGTCAGCATGGCTTTGTGAGGGGCAGGTCATGCCTCACAAACCTTATTGAATTCTTTGAAGATGTGACAAAACACAATGATGAAGGAAGAGCAGTGGATGGTGTATATGGATTTTAGCAAGGCGTTTGATAAGGTTCCCCATGGTAGGCTCATTCAGAAAGTAAGGAGGCATGGGATTCAGGGAAAGTTGGCTGTCTGGATACAAAATTGGCTGGCCCATAGAAGTCAGAGGGTATTCAGCATGGAGCTCGGTGACCAGTGGTGTTCCACAAGGATCTGTTCTGGGACCTCTGCTCTTTGTGATTTTTAGAAATGACTTGGATGAGGAAGTGGAAGGCTGGGTTAGCAAGTTTGCCGATGACACGAAGGTTGCTGGAGTTGTGGATAGTGTGGAAGGCTGTTGTAGGTTGCAACAGGACATTGACAGGATGCAGAGCTGGGCTGAGAAGTGGCAGATGGAGTTCAACCTGGAAAAGTGTGAAGTGATTCATTTTGGAAGGTCGAATTTGAATGCGGAATACAGGCTTAAAGACAGGATTCTTGGTAGTGTGGAGGAACAGAGGGATCTTGGGGTCCATGTCCATAGATTGCTCAAAGTTGCCACCCAAGTTGATAGGGTTGTTAAGAAGGCGTACGGTGTGTTGGCTTTCATTAACAGGGGGATTGAGTTTAAGAGCCGCGAGGTTATGCTGCAGCTCTATAAGGCCCTGGTTCGACCACACTTGGAATATTGTGTTCAGTTCTGGTCACCTCATTATCGGAAGGATGTGGAAGCTTTAGAGAGGGTGCAGAGGTGATTTACCAGGATGCTGCCTGGACTGGAGGGCATGTCCTACGAAGAAAGATTGAGGGAGCTAGGGCTTTTCTCATTGGAGCGAAGAAGGATGAGAGGTGACTTGATAGAGGGGTACAAGATGATGAGAGGCATAGATAGAGTGGATAGCCAGAGACTTTTTCCCAGGGTGGAAAGGGCTATCACCAGGGGGCATAATTTTAAGGTGATTGGAGGAAGGTTTCGGGGAGATGTCAGAGGTAGGTTCTTTACACAGAGAGTGGTGGGTGCGTGGAATGCACTGCCAGCGGTGGTAGTAGAAGCAGATACATTTGGGGCATTTAAGCGACTCTTGGATAGGTACATAGATGATAGTAGAATGAAGGGTAGGTAGTTAGTTTGATCTTCGAGTAGGTTAAAGGTTCGGCACAACATCGTGGGCCGAAGCTGAAGGGCCTGTACTGTGCTGTACTGTTCTATGTTCTGAAATAAGTTGCAACGAGAAAGCATAGTAAAATGATCAAATAATTATGCTGAAATAAAATGTGAACTTTGCTAAAGGAGCACTAAATCTTAGCAATGAAGCAAATCGTGTCATATTATTCACTTTAATTACTTTATATTTGTTAAACAAATTTTATTCTTCTGGCCACTTAGATTTATGCTCAGTGAAAAGAAAACAATGGAACATTGCTCTACTTTAAACACCCACTGTTGGCATAAAGCACTCCAAGGTCAGGCTAAGCTCTCCATTCTGCCAACATAACCCTACTCAAACAAAAGAACAGCCTCCCATGTTGCACTGATGTAAACTTTATATTTCCTACATCAGACATTCTTTGTGGACTCTGAAGTAGACCAGCATCTGGTGACTATGGACTGTGGATTTGCATTCATTAGAAAGTTAGTTGAAACTGGCCAAACCATTTCGTTTAGGACCTTTACTACTAACAGAGGAGACTCTGACACCATCAGCATATACGAAATGAATATCAACTAAAGCAGTTAGTTTAGATTTTTATCCCAATTCTCCACACAACTCAATGTTAGTTGACAGTTTCCTGGGAGACAGAAAACTTGAGTTCTGAGATCATTGTTTAATCATCTCATGTGATGCCACATATAAAGATCAGTGATGCTGGGAAGTACATAATAATCCAAATCATGGAGATCAAGCAGTTGATAAGAGATTCCAATATGACAATTTCCTCCAGCAAAAGAAATACCCGATACAATCTAAAAAAAATGTAATAAGAAAATACTATTTGGCTCATAAGGCCCACACTTCCCATTAGGTAATGTTCAACATGCAGTGTAATGGACACTCCAATTGAACAACTCTCTTGGGCAAGTTCAAAAACCATCATTTAACCATGAACTGTTCCATTCTGCAAAAGGACATTTCCATAATCCCAAATGCACTTGAGCCTTTGTGCTGTAAAATATTTTCAATTATCCAACTATATTTTCATAACTTTGAATTCATTTCTTAACCAGAAATTTATCTAACTCCTTTTCAAAGCAGTTAACAGATTTTCTCCTTGTTCATTCATAACATAGAGGGCCCACCTGGTGGCTAACCAAATTTGGCAAAACAAAAAGATTGAGGGCCTTCAAAATACTGTCCACTCTACGAACTGCTTGGTCTCTCCACCCTTATCCACCTTAATCCTCTCCAACAGCACTCAACTTCATTAATTCCTGCCAACAGGATCAGTTACCACTAATCATCGAGTTACCCATCTAGAGCTCTCCCACGCACTGACCTGTGACGCCACCTGATCTTGCCAGCAGCAGGGCCCTGCCTAGGAAAAAAAAGTAATAGCCTGACACCTGATCACCTATTATCTACGAAAACTCTTGGCAAAGAAGAGAATTCTTGCAAATTGAGGTAATCTAGGTTCCACTATGCAGCAGGAAAGATCTTAAGTGAAGAGACATTTGCTATATTTGATTTGAAATTTACCTGTGCATCATTACACAGTAGAGGTAGACAAATACCTAAACTTTGAATTTTCATCTCATGTTAAATCTTCTCAGCATTTTAAAGAACTAGCTCAGGTACCTCACAATCTCTTTCATAGAGAAGTTCAATTTGGTAAGTCTCTACTCAAACTTTTTAAATCCTTTTCTCTCCTCCAAAATTTTTTAATTGTGTCACACTTCAGTTATACAGATTCAAATAACCTAGTTTAGCTTAAAATCAGATGCTCCTAAGATGTGTCACTGTATTCTTATCCAATAAATATGAATGTTAGTAAAATGTAACATAGAAAATCTCAATTTTAGCTACCTTTTCTGGATGCCACCAATACAAAGTAATATGTAGCCAACAGCACACAGAAAATAAAACAGCACTGTCAGAAGTCCCATAACAACCAAGTATTGAGATTTTTTGCATAAGCAGTCTAACTTTGTTGCACATAATTTACTAAAAATACATTTGAAATAAAAATATATGACAAAAGATGGATACCCAAAGTTCTTCTATGTAAAGTAAGGCACAAGGCACTGAAAACAAGAGCTCAAATTCTATGGAATCTGTAAAAAAAAAAAAATTGTTCTGGATACTGTCACAGACCCGTAATTAATTTTTTCTCCTCAGATTAAGAACAATGTGTGTGCCTTTAAGACTCTGTTAAAAACTGCACTTTTAAGGGCGAGAAGGCTCTGGAGTTCCTGGGACACAGTGTGCCCCAGATGCATTTTTGGTTACCCTGGGCAACAGCAGGAGAGAGAAAAGTCACATGGTAATGTTTCCATTTTGATTATGTGTAGAACTGGCAGAAATCAGCTAAGACCAGTTACATCTGAGACACTTTCCAGCGAAGCTAACTGAAGAAAGAAGCGGTTTTATTCTCTCAGAAAAATTCTACAAGGTGCTACAAGCCAAGTTAATTCCCCAAGTAAAAAAGAAAAGCTTTTCTTTTTCAAGAAATCGTATTGCTGTGCTTATCGTTCAAAGGACTGTTTATTGTTTGCTGCAGCTGAAAAGTTGAATGACTATCTTCTGAAGGACTATTATCAAATCCGGATGAAGACTTCGACTGACCTTTGACCATTTCCACATTAGAAGACCTCATCCATCAGGAATGTAACCTGTAAAGACTTTCTTATTTTATTTATTCTTAAGAGACATTATTAAAAACTCCACTTTTAAAACCAGTTAGCTGTCAGGTTTTGAGTGTATGAGTGTGAATGGGGGAGTTAGATTAAATTAAGTTATAATAGTGTTTAAGATTTAGTTCTAATAAAGTTATTTTGTTGTTGTCTAAAGATACCTGGGTTGGTCTGTTTCATTCTGGGGTTACTAGAGTGTTTAAGTGTTTAATTTGGCTGTTTTGCGATTGGGTGTGAAAGCTTAATAATATGCTGCGACCTGTGGAGTGACGGAATTGGATTAACAGTACGTTGCTCCCGCCGCAGTGGGAACAATACACTGATGAGCACAGCACTGGAAAATGCAGAAAAGGCACAAATGTGTGAAATACCATTAGGAAACCCAAAGGGAACTACTTCCAGACAAATCAATACATCAACTGTACATATCAATCACAGTTCATTACAGAAGTTACACTTGTTGCATAAACACAAATTCCTCTCTAACCTGGCACTTTACATTTTATCGCAGCTGAAGGACGACCAAAAGAGTGGAATAAAACAGTGCTCCACAATTTAAGAGCAATATTAATAGACTGGAGGTAGGTTGCCTACAATGCACTTATTAACATTACGTGGGTGAGTAAGCATTGAGAGTGTGAAAATGTAAATGAGACAAAAATACTGATCAAAAGCACAAAAAAGATAATCTGGTACATATTAAAAGCGGCAAATGAAACATATAGGAGTACCTGCTGTCTCATCATCTTCAGCTGTTCCTTTTGTTTCCGTTTTTCTTCTGCTGCCATTATTGCTGGAAAGAATATTTGCCCAGTAAGTTCAGCAGGTCTAAATAAACAATCCAAAAATCTGCAGCCTTTTTGTACAATAGGTGACAATCCCAATAAACATTTTTTTCAATACTTACCTTGTTGTTTTCTTGCTTCTTTAGCTTTCTGTGCCAAAGCTTGCTTTTCAAGTTTCTGCATCATCTTTAATTCTGCTGCTTTCCTTGCATATGCTAAATACATTTAAAAATACAATTCATCAAGTAATTTGCATTTGGGAATGAAATATAATTTATCCAATTTAGAAATGCTTACCTTGAGCTTCCAATTTTCGTAACAGTTTTGCATCACTGTTCTTTTGCAAATCTGGTCTTGCAATATTTGGTGGCCTGCCTTTGCGACGTCTCATTTTAGATTCATCTCTAGCACGCTGTTTTTCTGGGTTTGGTGGACGACCTCTCCGTCCTTCCATTGCCTTTATTTTTGGCATTATTTCCTCGTTTTTTAAATGGCACCACTGCATACCCTGAAATAAAGTTTATGCAAGATTTTTTAAATTGGTCTAAACTGCAATAATTTTTATAATAAATTGTGCTAAATTAAAACTCATGACCATCATAGCTAAATTGATTATTAACTTTTTAATGCAGTATCGTTCATTTTTTCAGTTAAGTAATCCTCCATAAATCATATATAAGTTGCGTGGCATCACAAGCAAAATCATTAGGAATAACTGCCTCTAAGAGACTTAAATCCTGAAATCCCAGAATTTCTTGTACCCATACCTTTACAGCAAGGTTATCGGATTAATTTTAATTCCTATTGTTCCAAATTGACTTCTTTCTGTAACATTTTGCAAGTTAACTCAGAATAATTATATCTTCATGATGAAAGTTATTTTCTCCATCTTTATTAAAAATTACATTTACTCAAAAAATATGCAACTATAACATGATTAATGATTCTATAAGTAAAAAATTTTTTCAGTTTTATGCACGTTTTTAAATGAACCTAAAGGGATTTCCAAGTACAAAATTAATTTACACTAAACCAATGTCGAGAAGGGCATGCAAGGTAATAGTACTGGGAAAAAAAGAGGAACACTATGTCAAAATAGTACCGCTAAGAACAAGGGATTATGTACGTCTTAGAGCTAAAGTTCACAGATTTATGTTAAAATGCTGCTGCTAGCGCTCAAGTTCAATTAGTGCCTGGTATAAGGACAAAGATTAAGGAAAAAGAAAGAACTTGCATTTATACAGTACCTTTTAGGATATCCAATGGAACTATTTCTGAAGTGTAGGCCCCGTTGGTATGCAGGCATATGGAAAAGCAAATTTGTGCACAGCAAAAGTCCCACAACCAGCAATCAGATAATAACTAATTACTTTGTTTTTTGGTGTTGGTTCACGGATATCTGCTGGCCTGAATACTGGGAGAACTCACCATGCGCTTCATAAAATCTTAATGTTCATCTGAACAGATAGACAAGGCTCCAAATCAACATCTTATCTGAAAGATAAAATCACTAACAATATGGTGTTCCCTCAGTACTTCCTTTAAGGATCAGCCCAGGTTGTGTGGGGCTACAGCTAAAGAGTCAGAGTTATACAGCACAGAAACAGGCCCTTCGGCCCATCATGTCCATGCCAGCGATCAAGCACCTATCTATTCTAATCCCATTTTCCAGCACTTGGTCCATAGCATTGTATGCTATGGCGTTTCAAGTACTCATCTAAATATTTCTTAAATGTTATGAGGGTTCCTGCCTCTACGACCCCTTCAGGTAGTGTGTTCCAGATTCCAATCACCCTCAGTGAAACTTTTTTTCCTCAAATCCCCTCTAAACCTCCTGCCCCTTACCTTAAGTCTATGCCCCCTGGTTATTGACACCTCCGCTAAGGGAAAAAGTTTCTTCCTATCTACCCTACCTATGCCCCTCATAATTTGGTATACCTCTATCAGGTCCCCCCTCAGCCTTCTCTGCTCTAAGGAAAACAATCCTTGCCTATCCAGGCTCTCTCCAGCCCAGGTAACATCCTGGTGAACCTCCTCTGCACCCTCTCCAGCGCAATCACATCCTTCCTGTAGTGTGGTGACCAGAACTGTACACAGTACTCCAGCTGTGGCCTAACTAGCGTTTTATACAGCTCCATCACAACCTCCCTGCTCTTATATTCTATGCCTCGGCTAATAAAGGCAAGTATCCCATGTGCCTTCCTAACCAGCTTATCTACCCGTGCTGCTGCCGTCATTGATCTATGGACAAGCATACCAAGGGCCTTCTGACCTTCTATACTTCCTCGGGTCCTACCATCCATTGTATATTCCCTTGCCTTGTTAGTCTTCCCAAAATGCATCACCTCACACTTCTCAGGATTAAATTCCATCTGCCACTGCTCTGCCCGTCTTAGCAGCTGTAATCCAAGGCTTTCCTCCTCACTATTTACACCACCAATTTTTGTGTCATCTGCGAACTTACTGATCATACCTCCTATATTCACATCTAAATCATTAAATATACACTACAAACAGCAAGGGTTCCAGCACCAATCCTTGCGGTACACCACTGGTCACAGGCGTCCAATCGCAAAAACAACCCTCAACCATCACCCTCTGCCTCCTACCGCTAAGCCAATTTTGTATCCAATTTGCCAAATTGCCCTGGATCCCATGGGCTCTTATCTTCTTGACCAATCTCCTATGCAGGACCTCATCAAAAGCTTTACAGAGGTCCATGTAGATGATATCAACTGCTTTACGCTCATCTACACACCTAGTCACCTCCTCAAAAAAATTCAACAGTATCTGTTCCTGCTGCATTTGAATTTTATTTTTAAAGTTCAAGAGAATGACCTCTGAGTACTACCATTGAGTCAAGCTGACAGTTGTTAACTTTAAGCATTTTCAATATCAAGTTTATACTGAAAAGTTCTGTCTTGTCTTTGCTAATGTTAAAAAAAGGCTCACCATGGGAGGAGAGCCCTATACAGCCATGCATGCACACTGCTCTCTGATGGATGGGCAGAGTGCCATCCATAATATAACTCAAGTCTTACTGGCTGCGCTGGAGGGAGGATTTTTGGATGGGAAACCCAAAAGTAAGGGTTTCCTGCACATCCTGCCAAACTTAATAACAGGACATCTTTAAATTCTTTTCAACAAGTTTTCTACACAACAGCGAGCTAGATTTACAGGCTAGTTGTAGGCTGAGCTGGAAAAGAGCCGGGGACCAGCTGTCAGATAAGTCGAACATTGTGGGTAAGGGATCAGACGATCATGGTGGGTGGTTGGGGGGGGGGGGGTGGGGGGGGGAAGAGAGTGATGTAAAGAGGGGTCAATCACTGGGATGGTAGGTGGGTGAGGTTGGGGGTTGGCCAATCACAAGGATCCAATCACTTGGAGGTAAGCTTGTTGGACGAGGGGAAGCACTCTTGCTCCATAAGCAGCGCAATAAAGGCACTTACTTCATTGATTCAGCCCTTCTCACCTCCCTTTACCTGCTGGGATTCCTGAGACCCAGGAATCCTGGCCTCTATGCATTAAAAATATTAAATTTAAATGGAGGCACACAACCTCTTTCAAACATTTTAGTGATTGACCTGCCACCATCAAAACTGGAGGTGGGCAAGTTGGAGGGTGTTTGAGCAGTTTAACATATTTACCTTCCCATCTATCCCTAACCCACCCATCCTTGGAGGTTCAAATTCCATCCTAAGGCTCCCTGCTCTTGAATTTTGTGTATGACAGAAAAACTTAACTGAATTTGCATTCCCCACAACCCTCAATCTTAAATAGTTTTATCAGATCACACATCACTTTGCTTTTCAAAGCGACAAAGGTTGCATGATAGCTAAGCTCTAATAGCTCTGCCCCTTTAGTTCTAGATAATATATCTGGTAGCCTTTCTTTTAACAACATAACATTTTTCTAAAATAGGCAGAACTAATCTGTAAATTTTGCTTTTGCATTAGTGTTTAATTCATTGGCACTTCTCAGCCAGGAATGCCCACCTTGAAGAAGTTCTGTCCTTCTCTTCGACAGGACTTCCGTTTGTCTCCTTTACCATGTTCACCTTCATTTGTTTTCTATCTCCCTTCTTGTGTTTGATCAGTTAACTACGAAAATGCGCTTTCACAGCCACATCTCCTTCCTCTGCAACTGTCTCCAGCTCCAACTTATCCCATGCGGAATCCAAATGAAATTCCACGCTTTGTATTTTAAATCCATCCACAATTACAGACATCTCCTAGACATTCAGCATTCCTCAAACTGTTCTCGCCATATCCTAAGATCCACTCTCAATGCCATGCATTGCCACATGCACACACTCAACCGCTCTCTTAAAGCAACACCAACTCACCCCATCTCAAAGCTGTCCTGGTCAACTGCTTCATTTCATCAGTGGCTTTAACACAAAAAATGTTCTTTTCTTTTCAGGCATGAAGGATCGCTAGCTTCAACAACTCATGGGTACCAAAAGACAAAAGAGCTGAGCTCCAGAGGTGAGGTAAGAGTGACTGCCCTTGACATCAAGGTGGCATTTGACTGAGTATGGCATCAAGGAGCCTGAGCAAAACTGGAGTCAATGGGAATCAAGGGAAAATTCTCCACTGGTTGGAGTCATACCTAAAACAAAGGAAGAGGTTTGTGGTTGTTGGAGGTCAATCATCTCAGTCCCAGGACATCACTGCAGGAGTTCATCAGGGTAGTGTCTTAGGCCCAACCATCTTCAGCTACAACAATGACCTTCCCTCCATAAGGTCAGAAGTGGGGTTGTTCGCTGATGATTGCACAATGTTCAGCACCATTCGTGACTCCTCAGATACTGAAGCAGTCAGTGTCCAGATGCAGCAAGACCTGGACAATATCTAGGCTTGGGCTGTTAAGTGGCAATTAGCATTCACTCCACACAAGTGCCAGGCAATGACCGTCTCAAACAAGAGAGAATCCAACCATCTGCCCTTGATATTCAATGGAATTACCATCGTTGAATCCCACACCATCAACATCCTGGGGTTACCATTGACCAAAAACAGAACTGGACCAGCCACAGAAATGCTGTGGCTACAAGAACAGGTCAGAGGCGAGGAAATCTGCAGCGAGTAATTCGCCTCCGGTCTCCCCAATGCCTGTTCACCATCTACAAGGCACAAGTCAGCAGTGTGATAGAATACTCCCCACTTGCCTGGATGGATGCAGCTCCAACTACACTCAAGAAGCTTGATACCATCCAGGACAAAGCAGCCTGCTTGATTCGGCATCCCATTCACCACCCTTCACCACCAAAGCGCAGTGGCAGCAGTGAGTACCATCTACAAGATGCACTGCAGCAACTCACCATGGCTCCTTCGACAGCACCTTCCAAACCCGCGACCTCTAACACCTAGAAGGTCAAGGGCAGCAGATACATGGGAATATCACCTGCAGGTTTCCCTCCAAGCCACACACCATCCTGACTTGGAACAATATCACTGTTCCTTCACTGTTGCTGGGTTAACATCCTGGAACTCCCTTCCTAACAGCATGTGGTGTACCGACACCACATGGACCGCAGTGATTCAAGAAGGGCAATTAGGGATGGGCAGCAATGCCTACGTCCCAAGAACGAATAAAAAAAATCCCTCTGGATCCTTCTATCCCTCCCCTTTTCTCTGACCCAATTGCTTCCTTGAATCTCACTCCTTACTGTGTATTCACAATATTCTTTGACCTCCCCGTCTCTGATTTTTAACAACCTGTCCTCAGCTAAGGACTCAGCTTCATCCCCTTACACCCTCACCTTGATGAATTTCGAGCTCAGCATGACACTGATGTAAGAAATGGCTATCTAATAACCTAATAAAATTTTAAGAAAATTAATTGAATATTATAGAAATAGCTCTATCTCTCTCTCTTGTTAAGAAAGATTCCATTGATGACTGTATCAGTGCCGTTTCCTGCTCCCGCCCCGAACTGGAAAATGTTATCAACTTTGCTTCCAATTTCCACGCTTCTCTCACCTTTACATGGTCCCAACCGATACTTCCCTTCCTCGACTTCTCTGCCTCCATCTCTGGGGATAGGTTGTCTACTAATATTCATTATAAGCCCACCGACTCCCACAGCTACCTAGACTACATTTCCTCACACCCTGCCTCCTGTAAGGACTCTATTCCATTCTCCCAGTTTCTTTGTATCCGATGCATCTGCTCTGATGATGCAAGCTTCCCTGACAGCGCTTCCGATATGTCTTTTTCCTCAACCGAGGATTCTTCCCCACTGTGGCTGACAGGGCCGTCAACCCTGTCCAGCCCATTTCCCGCACCCCTTCCCCTCCCTCCCAGAACCACGACAGGGTTCCCCTTGTCCTCACTTTCCACCCCACCGGCCTCCGCATCCAAAGGATCATCCTCTGCCATTTCCGCCATGTCCAGCGTGATGCCAATACCAAATGCATCTTCCCCTCCCATCAGCATTCCAAAGCGAACGGTCCCTCCACGCCACCCTGGTCCACTCCGCCATTACCCCCACCACCTCGTCCCCTTCCCATGGCACCTTCCCATGCAATCGCAGTAGGTGTAATATCTGCCCATTTACCTCCTTCTCTCTTCACTATCCAAGGCCCCAAACACTCCTTTCAGGTGAAGCAGCGATTTACTTGTACTTCTTTCAGTTTAGTATACTGTATTTGCTGCTCACAATGTGGCCTCCACTAATTTGGGGAGGCCAAACACAGATTGGGTGGCTGCTTTGCGGAACACTTCCGCTCCGTCCAAAAGCATAACCCCAAGCTTCCAGTTGCTTGCCATTTCAACACACTCCCCTGCTCTCATGCCTGCATATCTGTCCTGGGCTTGCTGCAGTGTTCCAGTAAACCTCAACGCAAGCTCGAGGAACAGCATCTCATTTACCAATCAGGCACGCTACAGTCTGCCGGACTGTACATTGAGTTCAATAATTTCAGAGCATGACGGGCCCCCCATTTTAATTTTAGTTATTTTTTTCTTTTTTATTTGTTTATCTTATTTTAGTTTGTTTCATCATTCATTTTTTTAAACCACTTTTTTGATGTTTGTGCTTTAGGCCAGGGTTGTTCATTTTTCTGTCAATTAACACCCTCACTGCACTAACACTTTGTCTTTCAGCACACCATTAATATACCGTTTGCCTTTGCTCCATGGCCTTCTGGTCAGTTATTCTCTGTGACCCTGTCCTATCAACACCTTCCCTTTTGCTATCTCTTGCCCCACCCCCACTTTATTTGCTTAAAACCTATTATATTTCTAACCCTTGCCAGTTCTGATGAAAGGTCACTGACCTGAAACATTAACTCTGCTTCTCTCTCCACAGATGCTGCCAGACCTGCTGAGTATTTCCAGCATTTCTTGTTTTTATTTCAGATTTCCATCATCTGCAGTATTTTGTTTTTATTTAAGAAAGATTCTATCGCAGTCTGCAGGGCTAACAGACACAGGACAGCGTAGGCTTGTTATTTTTGCCAAGATCTGCTCCACCATACAATCTGGGATGGTAAATTGTCCAACCTGTTAGGGTCATATGTCTTTTCTGTCTAGTTAGCTTATGCATCATCATATTTAAACTGCTCCTTCTTAGTAAACTACTTTAAAACCACCTATGACCAAAACACCCTTTTTGGGTAATCTGTGACTCCTGAACCAAATCTTACACTGAGCTCTTCGTCCGTTGCCACTGCTTCCGCAACCACTTCTTTGGCCAGGAGTAATTTCCCCCAGCTCAGTGGACCCCATTACGCATCTCCAATATTCTCCCCGCCGGCACCCCCCTCCCCCCAGCATCTTACCTTCCCTTGATCTTGTCATTGAGAACTGCCGGTGTGACATCCGCAGTCTCAATTTCTCTACTCCCCTCACTTGCTCTAACCCATCTCCCTCTGAACTTGCAGTACTCCATTCTCTCAGGTCCACCCCAACAGTCATCAAATCTGCTAACAAGGGTGGTGCCGTTGTTCTCTGGCGTACTGACGTCTACTTAGCAGAGGCCGAATGCCAACTCTCTGACAATTCCTCCTACCTCCCCTGGACCATGACCCCACTCCCGAACATCGAGCCATTGTATCCAGGACAGTTGCTAAGCTTATCTCCTCTGGAGATCTTCCCTCCACGGCCTCCAACTTCATAGTTCCCCAACCATGTACAGCCCACCTCCACCTCCTTTCCAAAATCCACAAGGATCACTGCCCTAGACGACCAATTATTTCAACCTGTTCCTGCCCCACTGAACTGTTTTCTTCCTATCTTGACTCTACTTTTCCTCCTTGTCTAGTCTCTTCCCACCTGCATCCGTGACTCATCCAATGCCCTCTGACACATCAACAATTTCCAGTTTCCTGGTCTTCACTATCTCCTATTCACCATGGACACCTAATCCGTCTACACCTCCATCCCCCACCAGGATGGTCAGAGGGGTCTCCATTTCTTGAACGGAGGCCCAATCAGTTCCCATCCACCACCACACTCCTCTGCCTGGCTGAATTTGTTCTCACACGCCTTCAAATCCACTCAGTTCCTCCACATAAAAGGTGTTGCTATGGGTACCCACATGGGTCCTAGCTAGGCCTGCCTTTTTGTGGAATATGTGAAACATTCCTTGTTCCAGTCCTACTCAGGCCCCCTCCCTTACCTCTTCTTCTGGTAAACTGATGGTTATATCGGTGCCGCTTCCTGCTCTCACCCTGAACTGGAAAATTTCATTGACTTTGTTTCTAATTTCCACCCTTCTCTCACCTTCAAATGGTCCATCGCCGACTCTCCCCTTTCTTTCCTTGACGTCTCTATCTCCATTTCTGGAGAAAGGCTGTCAACCAATGTTCACTTTAAGCCCATGGACTCCCACAGCTACCTGGACCGCACTTCCTCACACCCCACCTCCTGCAAGGACTCAATCCAGTCTCCCAGTTTCTGCATCTCTGTCGCATCTGTTCGGAAAATATAACCTTTCATACTTGAGCTTCCAATATGTTTTCCTTCTTCCTCAACCGAGGACTCCGCCCGCCATCACCCGCCTGTGGTTGACAGGGTCCTCAACCATGTCCGATCTATTTCACACACTTCCACTCTCACTTCTTCCCCTCCCGCCCAGAACCATAATAGGATTCCCCTTGGCCTCACCTTCCACCTCACCAGCCTTCATATTCAATGGATTATCCTCCGCCGTTTCCACCCCCTCACACATTTTACCCTCCCCTCCCAGCATTCTGAAGGGACTGTTCCTTCGTGACACCCTGGTCCACTTCTCAGTCACCCTGAACACCTCCCCTTTTCTACGGCACCTTTCCATGCAAGCGCAGGAGATGCACTACCTCCCCTCTTCTCAATGTCCAGGGCCACGGACACTCTTTCCAAGCGGAACAGCAATTTACTTGTACTTCTTTCAATATAGTATGCTGTATTCACTGCTCACAATGTGGTCTCCTCTACATTGGGGAAACTAAACGGAGACTGCGTGAAGGTTTTGCGAAATACCACCGTCAGTCCACAAGCATGACTCCGAACTTCCTGTCGCTTGTCATTTCAATTCTCCACCGTGCCTTCACTCTGACCTCACTGTCCTTGGCCTGCTACAGTGTTCTAATGAAGCTCAACGCAAGCTTGAGGAACAGCATCTCATCTTCCGACTGGGCATTTTACAGCCTTCCAGACTCAACATTGAGATCAATAATTTTAGATCATAACCTCTGCCCCCATTTTTTTCTTTTTTTGCACTTTTTTCGCTGTTTCGTTCCCCCCACCTTGTTTGTTTCTTAATCCCTTTAATTTGTGTTCAGACTGCTATTCTGCAAATTTACACCTTATCCAGACACATACTTTTTTTTGTCTTTACTTATCCCATTACCATACCCCTTGGTTTTGTACCATGAAACTTTTTGTCATTTAATCTGTATTGCCCTCCACCCTATCACAGACCTTCCCTTTTGTTCTCCGCCCCCCCCCCCACCTTTCACTTGCTCAGAACCTATTAATTTCTAACTTTTGACAGTTCTGATGAAAGGTCACACAGACCTGAAACATTAACTCTGTTTTGTATCTTGTCCACTCAAAAACCAACACCTTTACGATAATGACTAGCTTTCAATTCCTGATTTCTATTAATTAATTGAATTTTAGTAATTATTTAAAATCCACCAGCTGCCATAGTGGGATTTGAACCCATGTCCCAAGGACATTTGCCTGGGCCTCTGGATTACTAATCCAGTGACATTTGAACCCGTGTAAGGGGAGATGGTGGCGTAGTGGTAATGTCACTGGATTAGTAATCCAGAGGCCCAGGCAAATGTTCTTGGGACATGGGTTCAAATTTCACTATGGCAGCTGGTTGAATTTGAATTCAATTAGTACATCCAATTATTTAATAAAAAATCTGGAATTGAATAGTCAATAATGGTGACCATGGAACTATCACTGATTGTCATAAAATCCCATCTGATTCACTAATGTCCTTTAGGGAAGGAAATCTGCCGTCCTTACCTGGTCTGGCCTACATGTGACTTCAGACCCACAGCAATGTGGTTGACTCTTAAATGCCCTCTGAAATATCCTAACAAGTCACTCAGTTGTCAAGGGCATTTAGGGATGGGCAACAAATGCTGGCCTTTCCAGTGACACCCACACCCCATGATAGAATAAAAAAAAAAGGACATTAGCCTCAGCTTCTGGATTACTAGTTTAGTGACATTACCACTACATCACCGTCTCCCTATTTTGGTGCTCTCTATTCGACCTCCAAAGAAACATAGTTTCTGTTATATTGTAAGCCAGATGTATTGAGCTGTGTTGTGTTCCAGTAGGAAAATTTGATACCCAAACCCAAGGGATCAGGTTGACTGTAGATGCAGCTTGTTTGCCTCCATGTCATTTGGAATCATTGGGCAGAAAACACAGAATTGCCTGCCATGGTTTTCAGATACAAAGCACTGGATTCAACTTCTTTATCTAAGATGGACATAAAATAACTGCTATTGAAGCTAAACATAACTATCTCATACATTGGTAGAGAGTCTCAGCGTCACAGATGCTTTCCGAAGCATCAGTGTATATATGAACATCTCATCCAAGCACTGGTTAGTTAATGAGCTTCTACATATTGAAGCCTTTAATTTTCAGCATGTACATACCTATCTACACGTACAGTTAAATCAAAATTGATTCCCACCCCAAAAAACTAATTGATGGATATCCCTTTTATGATAATGCTTCACTGGATTTCTCCCTAGAAAATGGTCCATGAAAAGGAAATATGGGACTAGGTACAATCCTTGATTTTTAAAATTAGAAGTTCAAATTCTTGAAATTATATGTTGGAATCTATGTACTAGCATTTAGAGGAAGGACAGAAAAACTGAAGATAGATGAGTACATTGGAAGAAAGAAATATGTGGTCACGAGGGAGAATTAAAAAATCAGGATTAGTATCTACATACAAATACATACAATTAGGGGTAACAACAGGAAATAAGAAATCATGCATACTATAGGGAGGCATAACCTAACAGTTTTGACATAAACTTGACCTTAGCCAGGATCAGGACACCAGCTAAACATTCTTGGCTATAACATTTTTCAGACAAATTGAGGGAACAAAAAAACAAGAGAAGAGAGGTAGCATTACAAATGAAAGGCACAACTGCAGTATGAGAAGTGTTCAGGTCAAGTCTCTCTGGATTGAGTGCAGAAATAAAGGCTCTAACAATTTTTGGCTGTGCATTATACATCGCAAAACTTTGGAAAAAAAAATAGAAGAGTTGTAGATAATGCAAAGCAATTTATACAACAGAGCTAAAATAATGATGGACTTAAACAATCTAGAGGCAGATGAGATAAAACTAATGATTGTGATCAAAATGGGGATGTGTTGATAAAATGCATTAAGGATTGTTTCTTAGTTCAGTGTTACAAGTGTAATGAGTAAATGTGAGGTGTAGCATCGTAGTGAGAAAAATGGAGAAGAGAGTTGGTGCGATGACACAGCCTTGCTTGACCCCAGTCTTGACTGGGATAAGGTCTATGGCGGTTCAGTTGGTGAGGATCACAGTTTGCATGTCATCATGGAGTAGACAGAGGATGGTGACAAACTTCTGAGGGGAGCCAAATGCTCCATAAGCCTTCGTGTTTGACAGAGTCAAAAGCTTTTGAGAGGTTGAAAAAGGCCAGGTACAAGTTGGCATTGTTCCCTGCATTTTTCTTGGATTTTCCGCACAGTAAAGATCATGTCTGTGGTGCGTCTCAATGGGCGTAAACCACACTGTGACTCCAGAAGGAGCTCTTCAGCCACTGGGAAGAGGCAATTGAGGAGGATCCTTGCAATGATCTTCCCTGTGGCAAACAGCAGGGAGATTCCTCTGTAGTTGCTGCAATCGGTCTTGTCTCCTTTCTTGAATTGAGTCACGATCACAGCATCCCTGAAGACCCCAGCAAGCACTCCTCATCCCAGATGAGGGCTATTGTGTTGTTGTGCCAGGAGTACACCTCCACCATGTTTTAGGAATTTTGCAGGCTTCAGAGGCCCTGTTGTTCTTCAGCTGTTGAATGGCTTTTTTGACCTGGATCCGGACTGGGATAGCAGAGACCGAGCCGGACGAGGTGTTGAGGGATGGAGTTGAGGATACTCAAGTCGAAGACAGAGACTCGATTGAGGAGCTCTTTAAATGCTCCTCCAGCGAGCACTGACCGCCTCCCTGTCCTTGATGAGTTCTCCTCCATGCTTGGCCCTCAGCGGGGTGAACCTTTGAGTGCTTGGGCCATAGATCACCGGTCTAACAGCAACGTCCTCTCCCAAGTCAACCTGCTCAGCATTGGGGTGCTAATCACTAAAAACCATCTCCCCTGGGCGGGACATGCCTGACACCAGACTCCCAAAGCAGCTGTTCTACTCAGAACTTGGTCATGGCAGAAGACTCCCAGGAGGACAGCAGAAACGCACAAAGCATTCCTGAAGAGATCAAACATCCCCATCGACTCATGGGAATCAATGACTCGTGATAGTCCTAGATGGAGTACACCTCGAGGGACTTCGTCGGGAATGTGCAGAGGCAAAGTCAAGGCATTGGAGGGAGCGCACAAACCTCCAAACTACTCATCTACCTGACCCTTCAAGCAACATCTGCCCCTAACGCGGCAGAGACTGCAGATCACACATTGGACTTATCAGGCATCTCAGAAACCACTGAATTGGAGTGGAAGCAAGGCATCCTCAATCCCAAGGGAATGCCTAAGAAGAAGGAGTAAATGTACAGCATTGGAGCAGGAATAAAAACAAGAAATGCTGGAAATACTCAGCAGGTCTGGCAGCACCTGTGGAGAGAGAAGCAGGTCAGTGACCCTTCATCAGAACTGGAGCACGGTTTGGATAACAGTAAGTTACCTAAAAATAGGGAAACATGTAGGGGTCACATATCATAACAAATATGTTTTACAACTAAAATAGAAAAGATTTTCTATCTACTGCTATTGTTACATAATTTTGATGAATATTCTCAATAACACTTCAAGTAATGAAGTTATGGAGTTAAAAAGTTGCAAATTCAGCTATGAAACATCCATTCCACCAGATTTTGCATTCCTCATGTTGATTGCCATCCTGATCCAAAATAATCTTCAAATATTATTGCTTCACGCAAATGAAATTTGAATTTAAAAATTTCATTTATACAGAATTAAGCATAAAATTGTTACAGCTATTTTGTTTCTCCTTTGCAAGTCACATATCAGCAAAGATAATACTTCATTGTCTAGGCTTCCCCTCTCCCACAACACTTCCTTAAGGCGGTGAGTCATGTTAGGGAATGCTTTATTAGGTACTAACCACCCTCTTTTACCTTGCTCAGGTAAACAATTTTAGCATGTAAGCCTGGACATTGTCATTGGGAGGCCTCATTGTTGAGCATAACCCTCTCCTCCTAGACATGCACAGCTCCCTGAGCAGGGACCAGTGGATATCAAACAGCAGGAAAGGCTGGACACTTTGCTCCAACATTAACTAAGAGGTGCTGAGTATATTTAAGTACCTCACTCTGGCTGACATTGGCAAATAGCATAAACCAGAGACATAAGCCAGGAATATTTCCAGTTCAACGTCTCTGTCCCCCACCATGAAGTACATTGGCCATGAGATCAATGGAACAGACCATCTATGGTTTCCAACTAATGAAAAACAAAGTCATGTTCAAAGCCAACAGTACGAATTAGTCTTAATTAGCTGTAATTAAAACCAGCATTACCTGAGGCCCATCTCTGGCTTCATAGAAGTCACCAACTTTCATTTTTGAACTGAAGCTAAAGTTGTCCCTAGTTATGTCTGTTATTCCATTCCTAGTAAGGTACTACAGGAAAGAAGTTAAGTGCAAAGAATACTTGCAAATCAACAACAACATTGTTTCTACTGATTATTTACATACTTACAGTATTACACAGATAGTTTTACAGCTAAAGTGATACTAGAAAATGTCTCATGGCATTGCCCATGCTGAATCAGTGGTATACTTTTTTAACAATGAGGTGTTATCCATTAAGTGTAACAGGAAAAGTGTTACAGGAACTAAGCACGGCACTTACCAGAAGTAAATGGGATACTTCCAGGAAGTGCTCGATATACACAAAATCTTTAAGATGTAATAATAGATCTTTCATTGTGGTGTTTATAATGAATCAGAGGATACATCATTTTATAACAATCTAAGTGCCTAAATAAATCAAACTCCATTTTGTTAAATGGCATTCTGGATTTTTACTGATGCTTCGAGGATGTAATGTGACAACACTAACACTGTGCATTATTCTGTGAAAACCATAAACGAGTAACCCTTGAGTTACAGTAGATAGCTGGTATTTATTATTACTGATGAAGGGGAGTAATGTTTAACTATATTTGGGGGCATCTTGTGTTTTGGCAGCATTGGGAGCAGTCCCAGATTTCAGTAACCGCAGTTTGATAAAACTTCAGTGTGGGGCCTGGAATTGACTATAATGGTGTTGCTGCTGGTGTTTGACAGCATTGGGATCTATCAGTCTGCAATCACTGTGGAAGAGTGTCTCTCTAGCTGCTAGTAATTAGGATGTGTTAACATTCAATTTTTTTTTCAAACAAATACTAATTCCAAGATAAAGCATGACAGTTCCATGCTCGGTTTAATATATTCTCTGGAGTTTATTGAATACAACACAACGCAACTTGCATTTATATGGGCTTTAATATTTTAAAAAAGCCCCAAGGTTGTTCACACAGATATCAAAATAAAACTATAACTAGTGTGTAATCAGTACAGTCAGTCATTTATTTGTCACTCTCTCATACACAGGCACAATTTAAACTTTACCTGAATAAAGCTTTTGCAATTTCTCTTCTAGCTTTTCTTCAAAAATCTTGAAGTACAATTCAACTGAAACTGCTGGAAGCCGAAGAAAAATACTCCAGCAGTTTGGCTGACACTTCCTGGGAAATTAGGTACACTCCACAAACTCAGACTGCAATCAGCCAACAGTCATAGCTCTGGGCAAAGGTATTGGGGGAGAAATTAGCGCCACTTCTAGCTGCGATTCCCAGAAGTAAGCAGTGTCACAGGCTGCTGCTTGCGCAGCATTCTCCATTGATATAATTGAAGAACGCGGCACAGGTAGTGGAAAATGGCGCTGCCTGCCCCCAGGGACATTAACGTAGTCTGCAAAGTGTTGAAACAGAACTACACAAATGAATCTCTCCACCATTAAGTTTGAATACGAGCTTTTGGGAGGTACAAATGTCTTCAAGTAAAAAAGCGAAGGCATTACAACGCAAAAGGCAATTCAATGTCAATCATGTTATTGTGAAATATGTTGCTATTTGATTGCTTTAATTTTGTTTAAAACATATTTTGAACAAGAATAATTTCAGTTACTGAGGAAAAATGATGGCTAAATTTTTGACTGATTTATGAGGAAAAGGTAATGGAGTACCAGCTTAGTGGCGCGGCAGGTTATCATTATAGGTCAATGTTAACACTTAATGTTGCAATTCCAATTAGACCACTGCCTACTGGCATTACAAGTAATTGTTACAAGTCAGTGTTCACATTTTAACATTGGATTTCCCTATAGAAGTGGTAAATCACGATATAGGAAACAAGGGTTAATGGACAGGAAGCACATGCCATACAAAATATATTGTTTAAATATTAAACACATCACAGAATCGTTACAGTGCAGAAGGAGACCATTCGACCCATCATGTCTGCACTGGCTCTCTGAAAGAGCAACTCCCTCAGTTCCATTCCCCTGCCTTCTCCCCAAACCCTGCACATTCTTCCTTTTCATACAACCCAAATACAAACAAAATTTAAAAAATTAGTAGAACTCATAAAAGCCTATGTATTACATTGATAATTAAAGGAGGAAAATTAATGTTACCTGCAAGCTGTACTTAAGTAGATTTCAGATTCAACAAGATTTGGACATAACAATACTGATATCAGTAGGAATAACGATATCAATGGAGAAATTCAGATACAGCAATTACCTTTATTACTTCAGGGTACTGACGAAGTTTCTTCCCACAAGGAGCATAATAAATCACCTCTCCCTGGAGACGGCCACCAACAGTCTTAATTCTGGTTTCTCTCTGCCACCTAAACAACAAAGAAACCCATTCATTCCAAATGACAAGTGACAACAGCAATCAGATTCTCTGCTGTGCTTTAACTATAATGAGCAGATTTAGTGTTTGGGACAGTAACATTTAAATATTGCTCTTTCCCTCCATTGCACTTGCTCATTATCATGCAATTTATTTCAGCCACAAGAGTGAAATAGGCTGGACTATGGAAAAATCTAACTATGACTAATGCTTTCTCATGATCTACCTACTAGTTGGACAAATCCCCAACTTCGGTTGGAGACTTGGGCAAAGAAATGGCAGATGGAGTTTTAATTCGGACAAATGTGGGGTAATGCATTTTGGAAGGTCTAATGCAAAGAACAAAGAACAGTACAGCACAGGAACAGGCCATTTGGCCCTCCAAGCCTGTGCCAATCTTGACGCCTGCCTAAATAAAGTAGGTGGGAAGTATACAGTAAATGGCAGAACCTTTAGGAGTATTGACAGGCAGAGAGATCTGGGTTTACAGGTCCACAGGTCACTGAAAGTGGCAACGCAGGTGGATAAGGTAGTCAAGAAGGCATACGGCATGCTTGCCTTCATCGGTCGGGGCATAGAGTATAAAAATAGGCAAGTCATGCTGCAGCTGTACTGTTAGGCCACACTTAGAATATTGCATGCAATTCTGGTCGCCACACTACCAGAAGGATGTGGAGGCTTTGGAGAAGGTACAGAGGAGGTTTACCAGGATGTTGCCTGGTCTGGAGGGCATTAGCTATGAGGAGAGGTTGGATAAACTCGGATTGTTTTCACTGGAACGACGGCATAGACAGAGTGGATAGTCAGAAGCTTTTTCCCAGGGTGAAAGGATCAGTTACTAGGGGACATAGGTTTAAGCTGAGAGGGGCAAAGTTTAGCGGGGATGTGCGAGGCAAGTTCTTTACACAGAGGGTGGCGAGTGCCTGGAACTTGTTGCCGGGGGAGGTGGTGGAAGCAGGTACCATAGCGACGTTTAAGAGGCATCTTGACAAATACATGAATAGGATGGGAATAGAGGGATTCGGACCCTGGAAGTGCAGAAGGTTTTAGTTTAGACAGGCATCAAGATCGGCGCAGGCTTGGAGGTCCGAATGGCCTGTTCCTGTGCTGTACTGTTCTTTGTTCTTTATTCTTTACCACTAGCCCACTTTCACCAATAGCTTAGTCAACACAGGTAAAATTCAATGCCACGCAGCCACAGGAAAGCCAACCAGAAAGCTCATGTCTGCAGTAATCACCCAGCTGGGACAAAGGTAACCTACCTCCTGGAGCACCTTGTGAAATTCTTCCAAGTCCAAACACTGTATGTGCTGATGGACACAATCCACCAGCACCATAAAAAATGCCTGACATTCATGCCATACAAATGCCAGGCAATGACCATTTCCAACAAGAGACAATATAACCATCTCCCTTTGACGTTCAACGGTAATCCCCACCATCAACACCCTGGGGTTACCACTGGCCAGAAATTAACTGGATCAGCTATATAAATACAGTGGCTACAAGAGCAGGGCAGAGGCTGGGAATTCTGGGAAGTAACTCTCCTGCTGACTCCTCAAAGCCTGTCCACCATCTATAAGACACAAGTTAGGAGTACGATGGAATACTTTCCACTTGCCTGGATAAGTGCAGCTCCAACAACACTCAAGAAGCTCGACACCATCCAGGACAAAGCAACCCACCCACCACCAGCGCACTATGGCAACAGTTTGTACCATCTAAAAGAGGTACTGCAGCAACTCACCAAGCCTCCTTCGACAGCACCTGCCAAATCCCGCAACCTCTACCACCTAGCAGGACAGCAGGTGCTTGGGAACACTACCAAGAAAGTTCCCCTCCAAGCAACACACCATCCTGACTTAGAAATATAAGCATCATTCCTTTAGGCAATGAGCCAAAATCCTGGAACGCACTACCTAACAGCACTGTGGGTGTACCTACACCACATGGACTGCAGTGGTTCAAGAAGGCAGCTCACCACCACATTCTCAGGGGCGATTAGGGATGGGCAAGAAATGCGTTGCTAGCAACACCGACGTCCCAAGAATTAAAATACACAAACAATTAAAACACTTAGCTACCCAATGGGTGATGCAGATATGCTGGAGATTCTTCACAGGAAATCTTCCACATGCATTGACTTAAGGAATTAATTATCTTGCTCTACCCTAGAAACACTTAGTTATTCCACCTAGTTTCTTTCATCAATGTACTATGAAACAGTGATATCATGTTTTCAGTATTTGAGGTAGAGACTACTGCACCTTTTAAGGGAAGGTAGATAAACACTTGAAGTAGAGGGAAATCTAGGGCTATGGGGAGAGGGCAGGGTAATGAAATTAGTTTTGAATTGCAGTAGTGAACAGCTGCACAAACAACATGGGCGAATGGCATCTATCTGTGCTATAAACCTAGTATTTTAGAGTTTTACAGCATAAGGAGATCATTCAGCCCAACACACTACTGCTGTCTCTCAGAGAGCTATCTACTTCATCGCACTCCCTTGTCCTTCCACATACCTGTTAAAAGTTTTCTTTTTCAAGTATCTATCAACATCCTTTTGGAAAAGCCATTAGAAATTCTGCTTCTGCAAGTTTCATGTTGTGAATTCCACATCCTAACACACCTGTGCATTAAAATATTATCCTAGCTTTTGCCCTTCATTCTTTTAATGATGATCTTAAATTAATGCTCTCTAGTTACTAACTCATTGACTAGTGGTAGATGTTTTTCTTAATTTACTTTATCATAACTTTCAACACCTCCATTAGATTTCTGAACTTTCTGTTCTAATGATAAAAGCCACAGTTTTTCTAGCATTGTCTCATAACAAAACCCTTTGATCCAAGGGATCATCTTGGTAAATCGTTTCAGCATCCTCTCCATACTGCTGACATCCATTCTGTAACAATGCACTCAAAACTGGATACAAAAACCTCAGTGGTAGGAAAGCTTTAGAAATGATAATCCAGGACAAAATGAGCAGTCACGCGGACGTGTGGATTAATTAAGGAAAGCCAGGACGGATTTCTAAAGGCAAATCTTGTTTAACTAATTCTCCATGGCAACGCCTCTACCAAGCAGAGTCACTTGCTAACCAATCAGCACTTTCTTCTTATATAGTAGAAATTGCTGTTTTCCCTTACATTGGTTATTCTTGTGATTGTCCTGATGAGTGCAAGACGAAAAGCTTCAACAACATGTCTCTATTTTCAGCAATGTTCAAGTTCTGTACTACTAATTTGATTTGATTGTTTTGATGAGGTATTAGAGAAGGTCAAGGAGGGTAATGCAGTTGATATAGTGTACATGGACTTCCAAAAGGTGTTTGATAAACTACCACAAAATAGGTTCATCAGCAAAGTTGATGCTCATGGAAAGAAAGGAACAGTGGCAGCATGGATACAAAGTTGGCTCAGTAACAGGAAACAGAGAGCAGTGATGAATAGTTGCTTTCTGAACTGGAGGAAGGTATCATCAAGAGTTGGTCCTAGCTTTTATTAATCTATATTAATGACCTAGACTTGGGTGTACAGGGCACACTTCCAAGATTTGGAAATATTGTGAACTGCGAGAATAGGTGATAAGACTCCAAAAGGACATAAACAGGCTGGTAGAATGGTGTTACAACTGAGGTGGATGGAGCGCACAGTCTTTTCTAGTTCCACTTCTCCACAGGTCACAACATTTATATTTAAATGTTTACCCAGTTACCAATATGATCAATCATAGATTCTACTCTTTATTCCAGAATAAAACACACCAGGTAGGTTTCTTTAATAAACAACAAAATCAGTTTTATTATAAAACAAGACATAACCAGTAACAAAGCAAAGCATTAACACAAAGAGTGAAATATAGAAGTTCCTTTTAACTTAGCGCGCCCCCCCCCCCCCACACACACACATATACACACACACGTTAACCGTAAAAATTGAGATTTTCTCTTTAGAGCTCCATTACAAAAAATAGACAAAAATGAATACTTTGGTCAAATACTTGCTAATGTTTGAAGAAAAAGAGGAGGAATGCAGCATCAATTTCTCTATTTCTTACACTCACTTCTAAGAGCTTCTCAAAGATATGGAAAAGCTGACAGGCTTTTCAAAGAGATGGAAAAGGCTGAGCTGGGGTTTTGCCTTTAGCAGGTTGATTTAAAGCTCCTTTCAAAACACTCCACACCCTAACTGACTGTCCAAAGCAAAACCAACACAATATCTCAAGACTCAAGCCTCCTGACCCCTAAAAATCTTGACCTGTCACTTCTCTGTAAGCATCTCCCCCAAGTCAAAAAGCCGCTGCTGGGTATTTATCTGAAGACGGTGACTTCCTGTAAAGGTTGTTTACCAATCCAAAAGACCTTCCGATGATATCTTTTTAAAAAAAATACAAAGTCCAGCATCTATGGAATCCTTTTCCGTTTTCCCAAATAAAACAATGTCCATAATTCTAAAATACATGAGTCTTCAAAAAAAAAAAATATACAAGCACTGTCATAACAATGGGCAGACGTGGCAGCTAAAATTTAATGTAAAGAAATGTGAAGTGATACATTTTAGTAGGAAGAATGAGAAGCAATGTAAAATAAGGGATACAATTCTAAAGGGGTGCAGGAGCAGAGAGACCTGGGGGTGTATGCGCACAAATCGTTGAACGTGGCAGGGCAGGTTTAGAAAGTGGTTAAAAAGGAATATGGAATCCTTGGCTTTATAAATAGAGGCATAGAGTACAAAAGTAAGGAGGTTATGATAAACCTTTGTAAAACACTGGTTTGGCCTCAACTGGAGCATTGTGTCCAATTCTGGGCACCACATTTTAGGAAGGATGTGAAGATTTTAGAGACGGTGCAGCAAAGATTAATGAGAACGGTTCCAGGGGTGAGGGACTTCAGTTACATGGATAGATTGGAGAAGCTGGGGTTGTTTTCTTTAGAGAAGGTTGAGAGGAGATTTGATAGAGGTGTTAGAAGTCATGAGGCGGCTGGACAGAGTAAATAGAGAGAAACTGTTTCCAGTGGTGGAAAGGTTGAGAATCGGTAGAATTGAGTGGCAAAAGAACCAATGGCGATAAAGAAAAATTATCCAGCAAGTGGTTAGTTCTGGAATGCACTGCCTGACAGAGTGGTGGAGGCAGATTCAATTGTGGCTTTCAAAAGGGAATTGGATAAGCACCTGAAGAGAAAATATTTGCAGGGGTACAGGAAAAGGGCAGAGAGTGGGACTAGCTGAGATGCTCTTTCAGAGAGGCAGCAAAGACACAACTATCCAATTGTCCGCCTTCTCTGCTGTAACCGTTCTAAGACAATATTCTAACTGCAGCCAAACCAATGATTTGTATAGATATGACGTTACCTCTTTGTTTTTGTACTCTATGCCCATGCTTGCATCTCTCGCCACCAGCCCCACCCCCCACTAATTAATGCTGTTCCACTTTTTAAAGATACAGCTAAAGCCCCAAACTCTCTGCATCATTGCACCTTTTAGAATTTTATCATTTAATGTATAGTCCCATCCTTATTCTGCCTCCCAAAATATATCACATGTTTCTCTGCATTAATTGACATTTAACGTCTATCTACCCAATCATTTTAAGTTTCACTTTAATTTCTCTATTCATCCAAGTAACTCCAGCTTTTAGTGCGCCACTGTTACTTTATATCCAAATCATCTCTTTTTGAATATTTCTTTGGTTCTAAAATCTGTTAAAAAGATTAGAACTGGACAGACTGAAGTAAAGTGAGGGCTCAAAACCATTAGTGACTCTGAAAGCAAACCCTTGAAGGCAACATGTAGGGGAGTATAGTTGATGGGAAGGAGAGAGGTGAAACATGACCTGTAGTACTACAACAAAGATCATGCCAGGACAATATGCCATACTAACTGCTGCCAACAAGACTGCAGGACAGTGGGAGGAAGGGAGGAACATAGGAATTGCATTTATATAGCACCTTTCATATCCTCAGGGGGTCCCAAAGCACTTCACAGCAAATGATATACTTTTTAAAGAACTCCCTGCTCTTCAAACAATACCAGAGTATAGCACTGAACTGTAAGCACATATCAACTAGCCAGCAAATCCTAAAATCAAACCTTTAATTAAATGGTGTAATGTTTCCTTTGTTTGACTATGGTAGGAATACACACCAGGAAAAACACTTTCCCCTCCAGCAATTGATGAACTTTGCAACAAAACTACCCTCATAAGTGATTTTCTCTGTTAAGTTATGATAGTGACATTCCTGTTGTTACGACCAAGGCGGGAGGAGTGCACCATTTATTCTAGTTCCACTTCTCCACAGGTCACAACATATATTTACATTTTAGCCCACTCACCAATACAGTCAATCATAGACTCTATTTTTATCCCAGAATACAACACACCAACGACGTTTCTTAAATAAACAACAAAATTATCAGTTTATCATAAAACAAGTCTTAACCAGTAATGAAGTAAAGCATAAACGCACAGATTGAAATATTAAAGTTCCCTTTTTACCTTAGCCCCTCTCACACACACACACATACATATACATCGGTTAATTGGAAAAATAAGGAGATTTTTTGTTTTTAGAACTCTATTACAGACAAAAAAAACACTTGGGCTGAATACTTGCTCATTCTTGAAGAAACAGATGAGATATGTTGTGTTCCAAAACTGGCATACAGTCTGGCCTCCGAGTACACGTAGACAGGTCACTGGGATCTTTTAAACAGCTCTTTTCAGGCAACGTTCAGAATTAACTTAGCAAGCTTTCCTTCAAAGACAGGAGACTAGATGAGTTGGCACAGTGGACTTTGCCAGGTCTTTTAGAGGGGTGCTGGGCAGCTGAGCTGGATTGTGGTCTTCTCTCCTTAAGAGTTCTCTTCTCTCCTTGGAAGTTCAACCCCAGCCCAAAACAATTCAGAAGCGAAACCGACAACAGGAGGACAATCTTGACCTGTCACTTCTTAGTAAACAACTTCTCCAGGTGTCCAAAGTTCTCTGTTGTTTATTGAGCTGGAAATCAGGTGGCCTCTCAGAAAGGCGTGCTGTTGTTGCTGAAGTCAGGTGGTTTCCCAGAAAGGCTCGTTTTCCTCATAAGACCTCTCAGTGCCCCTTTTAAAAAACATTTCCAAGGACTGTTTTTCAAAGTCAAGTGGCCTTTACATGACAAACTTTGGGGTTTTCAAAGGGGAACATTTCTTCAATCTTTCAAAAATGAATCCTCAAAAAATATATTTAACAAAACACAGAGGAACTTTCGTTACAGTGTTTCAAGACAGACTGGAGAATTGCAACTTAAATACCCAACTGCAATACAAATAAAATATATAGAAAGTATTTTCCATAAAACAATTACCCATATTCCAAGGGGATACGAAGCTCTCTTTCATCTGTAACTCTTCTTCTTTTACCCGAACCTACAAAAAACAAAATCAGATTTTTTTTAAAATGCAGCATCTATGTGTTAATAGGCTAACATATATACAAACTGCCAAAAGTGTATCGCGCATAAGTTGTGGGGTAAGAAATGAGATGGTTACACAAATCCTGAGGGTGATTATGGGATGCAGATGCAACTATAAATCACTTCTAGAACCCAATAGTACTAAATCAATTCCACAAATTCAATTTCTCTTTCCCCCACCCTCCCAGAATTTCACCTGATAAAAAATTTAGTTTACTGCCATTAGCTGTATATATCAGAAAGAGTATTCTTAAGTAAATTGTTAGCAAGTAAATATAGTTAGACAAAATACACCATAAACTAATTGAGGACAACCAGATATCCTATGCCATTGCTCATGTATAACCTTAGATCTGCAGTATGGTTTCTGATGTTTGCTCTGGTCCCACTGCAGTCTAGATGCAACAAGCACTTTGTTCATCATTGCAACACAGTAAATGTTGCAATACTTCACATAACTGACATGAGGTAAACATGTTAAATGTTACAGACAGGTGGTAAGGGTAATTCTCTTTGCTCACCTCCCAACTGACCGCAATCATGTTTTGTTTAAAATGATGAGTTAGCCCGAGGGCTTTACTTGCCAAATAAACAGGCAGCGATAGGTTGTCTTGTAGGTTTAAAACAGAAGATTAACTATTTATTGAACATTATTCATTCCCCGAAATGTTCACAACACCACTCACACACATTCACTCTCACATGCACTCTCAAGAGAAGATAGAGTGAAGGCAAAGGATAAGGGTTCAAGGTGTTGTAGGTGTTCACAGTTTACAGTAAACCTGTTGAATTTAAGTAGAACAGTCTCTTTTAAAGATGTAGGCCCGGCTTGTTTGGAGTCATGACTTATTGAGGTGTTATGGTTTTCTGGTGGCTAAGATTTCAGATTAAAGGTGGTGCGTCACTTTCAGTTCTCTGCTGCACCAAGTTGAAGTGTAGAATTAGCAGCAGAGTTCCTCCCTTGTTTTTGCTGCATCCCTCACAACTCTTGGCTGCAAAGGCTTTTCTGTGATGTTCCTGTGATCTCCTCTCTCTTGCTCCAGAGAATTACCTTTTACGGTCACAATTCATCATTAGCATTTCTGCTGCCTGACACATTGTATTTCTCCCCTGGTGTGACCACACAATGGATAAGGATGTGGAATCCACGGCCATCCATGAATGTCTGAATGAATGTAATCCTGTTATGATGTGGCTACTTCACACTTTCTTTGTTTCAGAACAACCCATTCAGTTCAGAAATGTCTCTTTATGGTTTCAGGATGGGTGTAATTGACACCTCTTAGCATGGAATGTATCCTTTTGTCCATAGCAGACAGTGAGGCAGTGTTCGAATACACAGGACAGGTTGTCTGACCTTCAGCTGCCATCTTTTGCAGCACTGTCCACCTTTTTTTTTGAAAAAGGTAAAGTCAATTTTAAAGAGTCCACCTTGAATAAATTTTGTATCTTAAAAGTAGGAATACAAAATGTCTTTACTGGACATGACATAAACTTACTGACAGCCTCAGATATATTTGTAATACTATTTAAGCATATCAAAACTTCCTTTATTCATTCTGAAAACCTCTTTTTAATTAACATTACAAAAATTCTGTTGCTCTGTCTCGAGCTTGCACTATTTGATATAACACTTTATTTAATCTTCCTTACTGCTTTCCCAATGTCTTTCTTTTTCTGTTCTTACTTTTTCTCACTTTGCTTCCCCAAAAGTCTCCCTTTCTCGATGGCAAGAGGTCTATTCTGAAAAAAACTCACTAAACCCAACGAATGGGAAGTTGCACCTGCTTAGCCAGAAACAAGCGAGTAAGATCAGTCAGAGAGAGATGAAAGTTTGAGATGAACGATAAAATATATACTTTACTCTCCCATTTACCAGCGTGGACTTGTTCCTTAAGTTATTGGTGTTGCAGTAAAGGAACCCCACCCTCCCACAGTCAAGTCACCAATGACCAATTAGTCAGTTTCCATAACCAAACCTGTAATGCCTACTTCAGCCAAGATGTACAAGCTCAAAATCACTGCCTCAATCATCCTCCTCTGGCACTGAAGCAATCAGTTCTACGAAACACAAAAAGTTTCCATCCCAAAATAATTATCTATAAATTTTAATAATGGTTCAAACTGAAAAAACCTTTACACTTTATTTTTCTTCATTATTCTTGCTGGTTGCCAAGTTGCACTCAAGAAATTATATTTCTGGAGAAGCAACGAAAACAACAACTTTCATTAGGCATCAAGACACACACACACACACATACAGAATTTGACAATAGTAGCTAGAAATTCACCAGCATCAAAGGCGTAAATGAAATTTCCAATTTGGGCCTCAAGCAGAATTCAGGCCCCACATGCCTATGAAATAGGCAGCCTCAAAAATATCTTTTAGCGATATATTGTGACCTTAATTAAAAAACATGATGTACAAAAACCACGGGCTGATATCATTTCAGGGATTTGATTTTTTTCTTGTGATAGATGCTGGCTTCAGATTGCTGAATTAAAAAAAAAATGAACTATTTGTTTGGATGAGAATGTGGCACAGATTAACTGCTGAGTAGAAGCTTCCCACTCTCCATCTTGCATGACAATGGTTTTTGATTTTCACATTTAGTCAATAGGATATTTCTGCTGGTCAGCAGTGTTATCTTAATGGATCACAGTTATTTCAGGCAAATGTGATTTTTTTAGCCCTATGTGTGATGCCATTGAGACGTGCTATGGTCAAACATCAGATGCAAGATTTAAATTATGTATAATTGGATCAACTGCGATAGTCAAAGCATTAAATTTACATTTAAATATATATATGTAAAAGCAGAAATTAAAATTCTGAACATTCCAAATTCTGATAACAGAATTCTTTGGGACATGCAGAAATAAGTTTAAATAAAATTAAATCTTAGTACAATTAACAGATTGCTTTTGATCAGGTGCTTCACAACAGGCTGCAATGTAACATGAGTCCTGAGGGACTGGAGGGCAGATACTGAGTTGGATATGAAATTGGTTGCATTTTCATACAGAGGGCTGTCTTTAATCATAGCGGCTCCACATGATGACCAGAGCCTAATTGAGTCCCTTGGGAATCTTTATTCAGGCTATTATACTTCGCAATATACAATGTTCTAGATTATCAAGAAAAAAAAAAGTTCTGCGAGTATAGTTACAGCACCAGAAAAACAAACTTAGATCGCAAGTTAATTATGGACGAGGAGGCCCATTCATCCGATCATAATTCATCCATGGGGAAAGATCCTTAAGTTCAACCATCACGTCATGCAAATTTTTCTTAAATTATTCCAAAATGTTCATATCCATAACTCCATGCATTGATCATTCTGCATGAAGAATTTCCATTTATCAATCCTAAATTTACCTTTCACTACTTTGATCATGACTTCCTCTGATTTATATTCTACTGTTTTGGCTACGTAGTTCAATGATCTATTGGCTCTGTTGACTGTTGCTCTGCATTGGTTGGTTGTTGAGCAATACTCCTGGGTCTCTCTCAACTTGATTCTCAAGCTAATTCAACACCATAAATGGTGCATGATCGGTTTCACCTTCTAGATGCAGCACTTTACATGCAGTTAGATTACATTTTCTTCCACTGCTCTTCCTACTTACACATTTTGTCAAACTCATTCCATTATTTTGAAGTTGCCTCTTCCAGTTTGGTACCAATTTGCATTAAGTTTTTGAATCTAAGTCACTGATGTAAGTAGAAGCAGTAGTGGTCCAAACACTGAGCTCTGGAGCAATCCACCAGGTACTCCCGCCCTGACATCACCCTATTAACAAGTACTTGTTCTCAGCCAATTAGCAAACAATTCTCAAAGTTTACCTTGAAATTCCACAGCTTTAAGTTTAACTAATAGCCTTTCATGTAGACCTTTGTCAAAATGCCTCATCAAAGGTCAATCCACTTGGGTTGTTACTTCCTCAAAGAAGCCAAGAAGGTTGGTTCGTCAAGATGCTCCCTTAACAAAGCCATGCTGACTGCTGTTTACGAGATGATTATATATAATCTCCTCATACTCACACATTATTTATTATAACCCTCACTCATCAACAATTCACAAACAAACTGCCACCACAGCAACCATGAAGGACATGGAGGAACAAATTTGTAAGGACATTAGAGAGAGGTGCAACAATTATAGGGTAGTTATAATGGGGGACTTCAATTAACCAAACATAGACTGGGATAGTAGTGGTGTAAAGGGCAGTGAGGGGCAAGGGTTCCCACAGTGTGTTCAGGAACATTTTCGACAACAGTATGTTGTTAGTCCAATGACAAAGAAGGCACTGCTAGACCATGGTTCTTGGGAATGAGGTGGGCCAAGTGGATCAAGCATCAGTTGGAAAGCATTTAGGGGATAGTGATCATTGTATCATTAGGTTTAGGCTGACTATGGAAAAGGACAAACAGAAATCCAGGGTACGAATAAGTAACTGGGGGAAGGCCAACTTCAATGGGATATGAATGGAGCTGGGTCAAATAAATTGGAGTCAAAAGCTGGCAGGAAAACTGATAGACGAACAATGGGCTACCTTCAAAGAAGAGATCGTTCGGGCACAGTCAAGCTATGTTCCCTCAAAGGGGAAAAGTAGGGCAAACAAATCCAGAGCTCCCTGGATGACAAAAAAGGTACAGATTAAGAAGAACAAAACGTGTGCTTATAACAGCTGCCAGGTAGAAAATACTATTGAGAACCAGGCTGAATATAGAAGGTCCAGAGGGGAAGTGAAAAAGCAAATAAGAGAAGCAAAGAGCATGTAAAGAGACTGGCAGCTGACATTAAAGGAAATCAAATTAGTCACAATACTGTAGAGGAGGAATTCTTGGAGTGTATACGGGATGGTTTTCTACACCAATACATTGAGGAACCAACCAGAGAACAGGCCATCCTAGACGGGGTATTGTGTAATGAGAGAGGAATAATTGACAATCTAGTGATGCGAGACCCTTGGGGACGAGCGACAATAATATGATGGAATTCTTCATCAAGATGGAGAGTGACGTAGTTGATTCTGAGACAAGGGTCCTGAATTTTAGGAAAGGAAACTACGAAAGTATGAGGCGCAAGTTGGCCATGACGGATTGGGAAACGTTACTTAAAGGGATGACGGTGGATAGACAATGGCAAACATTTAAAGAGTGCATGGATGAACTGCAACAATTGTTTATCCCTGTCTGGCACAAAAGTAAAACCGGAAAGGCAGCCAAACCGTGGATTACAAGGGAAATTAGAGATAGCATTAGATCCAAGGAAGAAGCATATAATTGGTGAAGACAAATGTAGGTCCCTTACAATCAGAAACAGGGGAATTTATTCTGGGGAATAAAGAAATAGCTGACCAACTAAATGCATACTTTGGTTCTGTCTTCACAAAGGAGGACACAAATATCATACCAGAAATGTTGGGGAACACAGGGCTTAGTGAGAGAGAGGAACTGAAGGAAATCAGTATTAGTAGAGAAATGCTATTGGGGAAATTGATGGCATTGAAGGCCGGTAAATCCCCAGGGCCTGATGGTCTGCATCGCAGAGTACTTAAGGAAGTGGCCCGAGAAATAGTGGATGCATTGGTGGTCATCTTCCAAGATTCTATAGGCTCTGGAACAATTCCTACAGATTGGAGATTAGCTAATGTAACCCCACTACTTAAAAAGGGAGGGAGAGAGAAAGCAGGGAATTATAGACCAGTCAGCCTAACGTCAGTAGTGGGGAAAATTCTAGAGTCCATTATCAAAGATTTTATAGCACAGCACTTGGAGAACAGTGGTAGAATCAGGCAGAGTCAGCATGGATTTACGAAAGGGAAATCATGCTTGACAAATCTACTAGAATTCTTCGAGGATGTAACTAGTAGAGTTGATGAGGGGGAGCCAGTTCTTTGGGCATCCTTATCTCGAGAGACAATGGATAAGCGCCTGGAGGTGGTCAGCGGTTTGTGAAGCAGCGCCTGGAGTGGCTATAAAGGCCAATTCTAGAATGACAGGCTCTTCCACAGGTGCTGCAGATAAATTTGTTTGTCGGGGCTGTTGCACAGTTGGCTCTCCCCTTGCGCCTCTGTCTTTTTTCCTGCCAACTACTAAGTCTCTTCGACTCGCCACAATTTAGCCCTGTCTTTATGGCTGCCCGCCAGCTCTGGCGAACGCTGGCAACTGACTCCCACGACTTGTGATCAATGTCACAGGATTTCATGTCGCGTTTGCAGACGTCTTTAAAGCGGAGACATGGACGGCTGGTGGGTCTGATACCAGTGGCGAGCTCGCTGTACAATGTGTCTTTGGGGATCCTGCCATCTTCCATGCGGCTCACATGGCCAAGCCATCTCAAGTGCCGCTGACTCAGTAGTGTGTACAAGCTGGGGATGTTGGCCGCCTCGAGGACTTCTGTGTTGGAGATACTGTCCTGCCACCTGATGCCAAGTATTCTCCGGAGGTAGCGAAGATGGAATGAATTGAGACGTCGCTCCTGGCTGACATATGTTGTCCAGGCCTCGCTGACATAGAGCAAGGTACTGAGGACACAGACCTGATACACTCGGACTTTTGTGTTCCGTGTCAGTGCGCCATTTTCCCACACTCTCTTGGCCAGTCTGGACATAGCAGTGGAAGCCTTACCCAAGCGCTTGTTGATTTCTGCATCTAGAGACAGGTTACTGGAGATAGTTGAGCCTAGGTCGGTGAACTCTTGAACCACTTCCAGAGCGTGGTCGCCAATATTGATGGATGGAGCATTTCTGACGTCCTGCCCCATGATGTTCGTTTTCTTGAGGCTGATGGTTAGGCCAAATTCATTGCAGGCAGCCGCAAACCTGTCGGTGAGACTCTGCAGGCAATCTTCAGTGTGAGATGTTAAAGCAGCATCGTCAGCAAAGAGGAGTTCCCCGATGAGGACTTTCCGTACTTTGGACTTCGCTCTTAGACAGGCAAGGTTGAACAACCTGCCCCCTGATCTTGTGTGGAGGAAAATTCCTTCTTCAGAGGACTTGAACGCATGTGAAAGCAGCAGGGAGAAGAAAATCCCAAAAAGTGTGGGTGCGAGAACACAGCCCTGTTTCACGCCACTCAGGATAGGAAAGGGCTCTGATGAAGAGCCACCATGTTGAATTGTGCCTTTGTGGAGGTGGTTTATTTGGACTTTCAGAAGGCTTTCGACAAAGTCCCACGTAAGAGAGTAGCATGTAAAATTAAAGCGCATGGGATTGGGGGTAGTGTATTGCGATGGATAGAAAATTGGTTGGCAGACAGGAAACAAAGAGTGGGGATAAATGGGTCTTTTTCCGAATGGCAGGCAGTGACGAGTGGGGCACCACAGGGATCGGTGCTAGGACCCCAGCTATTCACGATATACATTTCTGATTTAGATGAGGGAACTAAATGTAATATCAACAAATTTGCAGACGACACAAAACTGGGTGGGAGGGTGAGTTGAGAGGAGGATGCAGCGAGGCTTCAGGGTGATTTGGACAAGTTGTGAGTGGGCTAATGCATGGCAGATGCAGTATTATGCGGCTAAATGTGAGGTTATCCACTTCGGCGTCAAAAGAGGAAGGCAGATTATCTGAACGGCTATAAACTGAGAGAGGGGAATATGCAGCGAGACCTGGGTGTTCTCATACACCAGTCGCTGAAGGTAAGCACGCAGGTGCAACAGGCGGTAAAAAAGGCAAATGGTATGTCGGCCTTCATAGCGAGAGGATTCGAGTACAGAAGCAGGGATGTCTTGCTGCAATTATACAGGGCCTTGGTGAGGCCACACCTGGAATATTGTGTGCAGTTTTGGTCTCCTTATTTGAGGAAGGATGTTCTTGCTAGAGAGGGAGTGCAGCAAAGGTTTACCAGACTGATTTCTGGGATGGTGGGACTGACGTAGGAGGAGAGATTGAGTCGGTTCGGATTATGTTCGCTGGAGTTCAGAAGAGTGAGGGAGATCTCATAGAAACCTATAAAATTCTAACAGGACTTGACAGGGCAAATGCAGGAAGGATGTTCCCGATGGTGGGGGAGTCCAGAACCAGGGGTCATCGTCTAAGGATATGGGTAAACCTTTCAGGACTGAGATAAGGAGAAATTTCTTTGCCCAGAGAGTGGTGAGCCTGTGGAATTCACTACCACAGAAAGCAGTTGAGGCCAAAACATTGTATGTTTTCAAGAAGGAGTTAGATATAGCTCTTGGGTCTAAAGGGATCAAAGGGTATGCGGTGAAAGCAGGAACAGGCTACTGAGTTGGATGATCAGCCATGATCATAATGAATGGCGGAGCAGGCTCGAAGGGCTGAATGGCCTACTCCTGCTCCTATTTTTCTATGGAATCCCAAAGTTTTCTATTGGCATATAAATAGTAAAAGGCTGGTAAAAGCAGGAGTGGGGCCAATTATGGACCAGAAAGGGGATTTACACATAGAGGCAGAGGGCATAGCTGAGCTATTAAATGAATACTTTGCATCTGTCTTTACCAAGGAAGAAGATGCAACCCAGGCAATGGTGAAAGAGGTGGTAAGTCAGACTAGAGGGGTTTAAAATTGATAAAGAGGAAGTATTAGATAGGCTGTCTTTACTTAAAGTGGATAAAGCACCAGGGCCAGATGAGATGCATCCAAGGATACTGAGGGAAGTGAGGGTGGAAATCGCAGAGGCACTGGCCATAATTTTTCATTCTTCCTTAGACTCAGGGACTTAGCCAGAGGACTGGAGAATTGCAAACATTAAACCCTTGTTAAAAAAAGGATGTGAAGATAAGCCCAGCAACTACAGGCCAGTCAGTTTAAGTTCCGTCGCGGGAAAACTAGAAAAAATAATTTGGGACAAAACCAATAATCACATGGACAAATGAAAGTTAATTAAGGAAAGCCAGCATGGATATCTTAAGGAAAAATCATATTTAACTAACTTGCTGGAGTTTTTTGAGGAGGTAACAGAGAGGGTTGATGCGGGCAACACTGTTGATGTGGTGTACATGGACTCTCAAAAGGCATTTGATACAGTGCCACACAACAGGCTTGTGAGCAAACTTGCAGCTTGTGGAATAAAAGGATGGCAGCAACATGGATATGAAATTGGCTGAGTGACAGGAAACAAAGAGTAATGGTTAATGGATGTTTTTCGGGCTGGAGGAAGGTTTGTCATGGAGTTCCCCAGGGATCAGTATTGGGACCCTTGCCTTTCCTGATATATATTAATAGCCTAGACCTTGGTGTACAGGGCACAATTTCAAAGTTTGCAGATGATACGAAACTTAGAAGCATTACGAACTGTGAGGAAGATAGTGCAGAACTTCAAAAGGACAAACAAGTTGGTGGAATGGACAGACAGGTGGCAGATGAAGTTCAATGCAGAGAAATGTGAAGTGATTCATTTTGGTAGGAAGAACATGGAGAGACAATATAGAGTAAAGGGTACAATTCTAAAGGGGGTGCAGGAGCAGAGGAACCTAGGTTTATATCTGCATAAGTCATTGAAGGTGGCAGGACAGGTTGAGAGAGCAGTTAATAAAGCATACAGTATCCTGGGCTTTATTAATAGAGACATAGAGTACAACAGCAAGGAAGTTATGTTGCACTTGTATAAGACACTAGTTCTGCCTCAGCTGGAGTATTGCGTTGAATTCTGGATGCCGCACTTGAGGAAAGACGGAGGGCATTGGAGAGAGTCCAGAAAAGATTCAAGAGAATGGTTCCAGGGATGAACAATTTCAGGTATGAAGATAGATTGGAGAAGGCTGAGAGGTTATTTGATAGAGGTATTCAAAATCATGAGCGGTATGGACAGAATAGATAGAGTGAAACTGTTCCCACTTGTGAAAGGATCGGGAATGAGAGGGTACAGATTTAAAGTATTTGGTAAGAGAAGCAAAAGTGACATGAGAAAAAACGTTTTCAACCGGCGAGTGGTTAAGGTCTGGAATGTGCTGCCTGAGAACGTGGTGGAAGGAGGTTCAATTGAAGCATTCAAAAGGGAATTAGGCTGTTATATGAAAAGGAAGAATGTGCAGGGTTACGGGGAGAAGGCAGGGGAATGGAACTGAGGGAATTGCTCTTTCAGTGAGCAGATGTGGACACGATGGGCTGAATGGCCTCCTTCTGGGCAGTAACGATTCTGCGATTCTCAAAGCATCTTAAGCCTCTCACTAACACTCCCCACTTTCTTGCAGGAGAAGGCCACACAGAATACCAGGCAGTAGACTGCCACTGGAGGAGAAAGAGCCTGCCTTTACATCCTCGCCCCCTTGCAGAGAGTATGCTGGCCATCATGGAATGGGTCAGAGCTGAAGCTGCAGCCACCAGCAATGCTGGAGATGTCATTGGGTTTCTTTATACCCAATCCTCTTGGTTTCATGACTTCTTTCTCACCTTACATACTCAGCATGACGAACTTTGGATGCTTTCAACACCAAGTTCTTTCTCTCTGGTCTCCCTAACACTACAACCCAACCCTTGTCCCTCTCTTTCACTTCAGCTGTTGAGCTGTACAGTGGCGCAGTGGTTAGCACCGCAGCCTCACAGCTCCAGGGAGCCGGGTTTGATTCTGGGTACTGCCTGTGCGGAGTTTGCAAGTTCTCCCTGTGACCGCGTGGGTTTTCGCCGGGTGCTCCGGTTTCCTCCCACAGCCAAAGACTTGCAGGTGATAGGTAAATTGGCGATTATAAATTGCCCCTAGTGTAGGTAGGTGGTAGGGAATATGGGATTACTGTATAAACGGGTGGTTGTTGGTCAGCACAGACTCGGTGGGCCGAAGGGCCTGTTTCAGTGCTGTATCTCTAAATAAATAAATAAAGAAAGAAGAATGCCAACATCAGTAAGCCAGTGGAGGCAGAAGAGCCCTGCATGAAGGTACACCATCATTTTATCTGACTCTTGCACTGTACTTTTTGGAGTTTAGAAGAATGAGATGATCTTATTCTGAGGGGTCCTGACAGGGTAGATGTTAAGAAGCTGTTTCCCCATGTGGGGGTTTCTAGAATTAGGGGGCACAGTCTCAAAATAAGCAGTCTCCCTTTTAAGACACAGATGAGGAGGAATTTCTTCTCTCCGAGGGTTGTTAATCTGTGGTATTCTCTTTCCCAGAGAGCAGTGGAGGCTGGGTCATTGAATATATTCAAGGCTGAGTTAGATAGATTTTTTGATCTACAAGGGTGTCAACTGTTATGGGGAGGGGGGGGGGGCAGGCTGGAAAGTGCAGTTAAGGCCACAATCAGATCAGCCATGATCTTATTGAATGACGGAGCAGGCTCGAGGGGCCGAATGGCCTACACCTATTTCTTGTGTAATGTTCTGACACCACATGGACACCGTTAAATAGCGAGATACGGATTTCTTAACCAGCCCACTAAACAATATTAGAGTTAGTAAATTGTGGGGTAAAGAATTTAATATGAAAATATTGATTATAGGTTTATATAGAAGCTAGATTAGATGAGGTATCAGCATGTTGTGACTCCAACTTTAACTCTGTGTAAATGGATGGGTTTTGGTTGAGTTAAAATCTTGCCCAGCATTATCTTAGTTGAGCAAGATGGCCATATGTGATGTGCCACTGCACAGCCACCCTGCCTTCTAATCTCAATATTGACTGCAACACAAACCAAATCTACATAAGTGCCCAAAATAGCAAAATTACTGATAGATATGATACAAAAAACTGATGAAATATAAAGATTAATTTTCAAATATCCATCTACACATGTAACTATCGACCCAAAATATTTTGAAAAATTGAAGATCGACACCCGTTGCCACTTTAAAATATTAAAAATACAATTTGATGCAAATACTACAGTAATTACTGGACAATGAAAATACGCCAACAAAAAGAAACAGAATCATTCCTTTAACGACTCAGCTCCTCAGTTCTTTAACGAGTTCAGTCACGCTGACCAGGAAGAGCTTAGATTTGATCCATCTCTACTATGTGCTGCATTAACAAATTTTAGGCCAAGGCAACAGGAAGGAAACTACAATTGGCATCAATTACCCTGCTCAGGGAGTGAAGAATTGACTAGCTATGCCAATCCCTAATCATTGTTCAGCAGCTCCCATGAGAAGTGTGCACATGTGGAATGAGGGACAGGAGTAGATTTTCGCTGTGATGCTACTGCTGTTTTCCTCCATGCCACGGTTGAACTGCTTACCAACAGGCACTTTCTAAACCAGAAGAATCTAAAGATGCTGGAGCCCTGGCACCCCTCGAAAATGTCTTCCAGCAAGGAAAAGAGAAAAGATAAATGGCATGGAAAAAGTATATATTACCAGATGCTGCATATGAAGACGACGGGGTCCCTGTGTAGGCCAGCGTTGTAGATCCCGACGCCAATGAGCCAGGTGCTGACTTTGGAGTCTTCAATACATGGAGGCTAATGGGTGTTGAGTGTGCTGACTGACTGGAAGAAGTGCGACTTGAGTGAGCAGCTTTGTTGAATTTATGAGGAATTTCTTCTCCTTCGTTCTCTGTTTCAGTCTTGTCTTGTTCCTTAACTTCATCATCAGATCCATCGGTTTCTGTCTCTGAGTCACTGTCAACCTCTAATTGGAAAATAAATTAAATATTTTAGAAATTCCATAATCAGCCCTTCCTAACAATATGGGTAACATGAAACAAATCTAAGGTCAAATCAGTCACGTCACTACCCATTAATAGTGCCAATTTTAATTTGAAGTTTTACGAACATACGAATTAGGAGCAGGAGTAGGCCATTCGGCCCCTGAAGCCGGCTCCGCCATTCAATAAGATCGTGGTTGATCTGCTTGTAACCTCAACTCCACATTCCCACCTACCCCCGATAATCTTTCGCCCCCTTGCTTATCAAGAATCTATCTAAATATTTTTAAGGCAGAGATAAAGACTCTGCTTCCACTGCCTTTTGCGGAAGAGAGTTCCAAAGACTCACGGACCCCCAGAGAAAAGATTTATCCCCATCTCGGTCTTAAATGGGCGACCCCTAGTTCTAGATTCTCCCACAAGGGGAAACATCTTTTCCACATCCACCCTGTCAAGACCCCTCAGGATCTTATATGTTTCAATCAAGTCGCCTCTTACTCTTCTAAACTCCAGTGGATACAAGCCTAGCTTGTCCAACCTTTCCTCATAAGACAACCTACCTATTCCAGGTATTAGTCTAGTAAACCTTCTCTGAACTACTTCCAACGCATTTACATCCTTCCTTAAATAAGGAGACCAATACTGTACACATTACTCCAGATGTAGTCTCATCACTGCCCTGTGTAACTGAAGCATAACCTCCCTACTTTTATCTTCGATTCCCCTCGCAATAAACAATAACATTCTATTAGCTTTCCTAATTACTTGCTGACCCTGTATACTAACCTTTTGCGATTCATGCACTAGGACGCCCAGATCCTTCTGCATTTCAGAACTCACCATTTAGATAATTTTTTTAATTCTTCCTGCCAAAATGGACAATTTCACATTTTCCCACATTATTAGACTCCATTTGTCAGGTCTTTACCCACTCACTTAACCTATCTATATCCCTTTGCAGCCTCCTTATGTCCTCTTCACAACTTACTTTCCTACCTATCTTTGTGTCATCAGCAAATTTAGTAACCATACCTTCGGTCCCTTTATCCAAGTCATTTATATAAACTGTAAAAAGTTGAGGCCCCAGCACTGATCCCTGCAGCATACCACTTGTTACACCTTGCCAACCAGAAAATGACCCATTTATGCCTACTCTGTGTTTCCTGCTAGCTAGCTAATCTTCTATCCATGCCAATATATTACCCCCTACACCAGGAGCTTTTATTTTCCACAATAACCTTTGATGTGGCACCTTAACAAATGCCTTCAGGAAATCTAAGTACTGTACATTCACCAGTTCCCTTTTATCAAAATCCTGGAACTCCCTTCGTAACAGCACTGTGGGTGTAGCTACCCCACATGGACTGCAGGGGTTCAAGAAGGCAGCTCACCACCACCTTCTCAAGGGCAATTAGGGATGGGCAATAAATGCTGGCCACAACCCATGAACAAATAAAAAAAAAATCCACGGTACATGTTACTTCTTCAAAGAACTCCAATAAATTGGTTAAACATGATTTCCCTTTCACAAAACCATGTTGACTCTACCTGTTTACCTTGAATTTTTCTAAGTGCCCTGCTATAACGTCTTTAATAATAGCTTCTAACATTTTCCCAAAGACAAGTGTTAAGCTAACTGGCCTGTAGTTTCCTGCTTTCTGTCTCCCTCCCTTTTTTAACAAAGGAGTTACATTTGCTATTTTCCAATCTAATGGAACCTTCCCTGAATCTAGGGAATTTTGGGAAAAAAAACCAACGCATCAACTATCGCACTAGCCACTTCTTTTAACACCCAGGATGAAGTCCATCAGGATCTGGGGACTTGTCAGCCCATAGCTCCAACAATTTGCTCATTATCACTTCCCTGGTGATTGTAATTTTGAGTTTCTCCCTCCCTTCCATTTCCTGATTTACAGCTATTTCTGGTATGTTAATTGTAGCTTCTATAGTGAAGGCAGATGCAAAATGCCTGTTCAATTCATCTGACATCTCCTTATTTTCCATTATTAATTTTCCTGACTCACTTTCTATAGGACCAACACTCAGTTTGTTAACTCTTTTCTTTTTTAAATATCTATGGAAACTCTTGCTAAATGTTTTTATATTTCTAGCTAGCTTTCTCTCATACTCTAATTTTTCCCATCTTATCAATCTTTTAGTCATTCTTTGCTTTTCTTTATATTCTATCCAATCGTCTGACCTGCCACCCATCTTTGCGCAAGTATATGCTTTTTCTTTAAGTTTGATACTATCTTTAACTTTTTTAGTTAACCACGGAGAGTGGGTCCTCCCCTTGGAATTTTTCTTTTGCGTTGGAATGTATCCATCTGTGTATCCTCAAATATTCCCTTAAATATTTGCCACTCCATCTCCATTGACCTATCCCTTAACCTAATTTGCCAGTTCGCTTTTGCTAGCTCCGGTTTCATGTCCTCATAATTCACATCATTCCAAATACATAAATTCAAAATCTCAATTGCATTTCTGCAGCCAATAAATTACATTTCCAGTACATAACTGAGAAACTGCAAGTTAGATTTTATTTTAAATTCCTTCACGTTTTCTCTAAATTACATTAGGGAAACATATATATGCTTCAGCTCACACGAAGTTTTAATTGACGACCTATGTTGCTTTAGTTAAAAACATAAGAAAAGAAGAAATTGGAGGAGTAGGCCATTCACAGGCCTTCCTGCCCCGGATGTTATTTTGGCGGAGGTGGGAAGGTGGGAAGGTGACAGGGTACCCCCCCCCCCCCCCCCACCATCCCACCCGATTACAAGCTCGCCCCTCTCCCCACCTCTAAACCCGCCATGGGGGAAAATATAAAATTCCCAATGTTTTCCCCTATATGCAGCCACTTACTTTTACATGGACACAACTGTTCAAATTTAGCTGCTAACCACATTTTCACAAACAAAAATAATTAGGCCAGTTGCCAGCACAATGTGCTGGGAATTTATGTCCATTATTCTCATGACTTGACCCCATAAAATTAAAGTTAGATGTGGTGTAGCTTTGCACTGACAGTCAAACATTCCTCATACATGAGCAAAACATTTTAAGTGCCAAGAGAGTTCCATAACTTGTAAGACTGTGCTAAAAGGTATTCACTTAAAATGCCAGCTCAGAGATGCATTAATTGCCTAACAGAAAGTATGCCGATTAAGTTGAGGTAAATGAAAAAAAAACTCTCTCATCAGAGTCCTGTTCCTGTATGATATTTAATATTAGCTGCTGAAAATGCACTTGTAAGGACATTGGGTGAGGATGGGACTGGATGTGGTTGCACCAACACTCATTGGCTTCGCTAACACAAATAATGACCACTTCAGTCATGCAGAGGGAGGCTGCTCCTGTGGAACTGTACCTCAGCAAGGAATCAATGTGATGGCAAGAAAATGGCAAAACAAATACTTCTGACTAGGAACTGGAGTCTGCTTCAATCATTTGTAACCGGCAGAAAAGAGGAATTCATTATTAGCTGGAATTTCCTCATATTTTCAAGAACTAGAAAATAACAAGAATGAAACATAAAATACAAAAGAAATAGGAGCTGGAATAGCCCATACAGCCCATCGAGTCTGCTCCACCGTTCAAGAAAATCATGGTGAACTTCTACATCAACTCCACTTTCCCACCCTATCCCCATATCCCTTAGTTCTGAAAACTTTATTAATCTCAGTCTAGAATATACTCATTGACTGAACATCCACGGTCCTCTGGGGTAGAGAATTCCAAAGATTCACAACACTGAGTGAAAAAAATTCTCATCAGTCCTAACGGACTTGTATTTATACTCACACCTTGACCCCTAGCTCTAATCTCTCCAACCAGAGGAAACAGTCTCCTAGCATCTACCTTTTCAAGCCCTCTAAGAATTTTATACAATGCAATGAGATTATCTCTCATTCTTCTGACCTCCAGAGAATATAGGCTCATTCTACTCAATCCTAGGGTATCAGGTCCAGGTGATATGTCAGTTTTTAGTCCCATTAACTTCTCCAGCACCTTTTCTTTACTAATAGTAATTACTTTAAATTCCTCAGTCTAAATAGACCCTTGGTTCCCCACGATTTCCAGTATGCTCTTTGTGTCTTCTACTGTGAAGATCGACACAAAATATTTAACGTCTCTGCCATTTCCTTATTCAGCATTATAATTTCTTCCGTCTCTGCCTGTAAGGGACCCATGTTTACGTTCGCTAATCTCTTCCTTCTTACATACTTGCAAAGCTTCTTACAATCTGTGTTATATTCTTGTTGGTTTACTCTTCTATTTTCTCCCTCATTATCAAATTCTTTTGTCATCTTTTGCTGATTTTTAGAACCCTCCCAATCCTCAGGCTTGCTACTCTTTCTAAGCTGCTTCTTTGCGTGGGTTTCCTCCGGGTGCACCGGTTTCCTCCCACATGCCAAAGACTTGCAGGTTGATAGGTAAATTGGCCATTGTAAAAATTGCCCCTAGTGTAGGTAGGTGATAGGAGAATTGAGGGAAGGTGGGGATGTGAGGGAAAAAATGGGATTAGTGTAGGATTAGTATAAATTGGTGGTTGATGGTCAGCGCAGACTCGTCGGGCCGAAGGACCTGTTTCGGTGCTGTATCTCTCTATGACTAATATACTATCCTCTAGTTAATCATGGCTGTAGCACTTTTCCAGCTTTTATTCCTCAAGGAAACGTATATTAGTTGAGAATTATGTATTATTTCTTTACATGTTTTCCATTGCTTAGCTACCATCATACCTTTTGATCTAATTTCCTAATCTACCTCAGCCAACTTGCCCCTCATAGTTCTATAGTTGGCTTTGTTTAAATTTAAGATCCTAGTTTCGGACTTAGCCTCCACACTCAAACTTAATATGAAATCCTATCATATTATGATCGCTTTTCTCCAGAGGCTCCTTTATGATAAAATTACTGATTAACCCTGTCTCATTGCACAATACTAGATCTAAAACAGCCTGTACCCTGGCTGGTCCCTTACATATTGTTCTAGAAAACTGTCTTGAATGCATTCCATGAACTTGTCCTCCAAGCTACTTTTGCCAATTTATTTTGCCCACTTTACACGAACATTAAAGTCCCCCAAGATTATTGTCTTATCCTCGTCACATGCTCTTTTAATTTCCTGATTTATACACTGTCCAACACTATGATTACTGTTAGGGGGCCTATAGACTACTCCCAGTGTTTTCCGTCCTTTGTTATTTCTTAGATTCCCCATACTGATTCTACATCCTGATTTTCTAGGCCAAGATCCTGTCTCTCTACTGCCTTTATCTCATCTTTGTTATCAAGACTACCCAGCTCCTCTTCCATTTTGCCGATCTTTTCAAGAAGTCAAATACCCTGGAATATTTAGTACCCAACCTTGGTCACAAGCACGTCTCAATAATGGCCAATAGATCAAACCTATTGGTGCCATTAATTCATCTATCTTGTTATGAATGTTTCATTTATTCAGATATACCACCTTTAATTTGAATTTTTTACTATTTTTTCCTGATGTGGCCTTAGTCGCTAATGCCCTATTACAATTATTACTTTCTGACACAATGTGCTTGGTTTTAGCCAAATCGCTACTCTGCTTTACAGCCTTGACTTTTCTCTTCAGACTTATAAATTCATCCTTATCTGAACCCTGTCTCCCTTATTAGTTTAAAATCCTAAAAATGTTGAGTTTAACCATCTATATCTACTTTAATGGGTGATGGGGGAAGAGAAGAGTAATCAAAAGAAACCTATGCAGGACTATATGTCACTTGTACCATGTAAAATTCTCCACAGCAGACTTAAAGAAAGCTGGATATCAAAGCATCAAAACAGCACTGCACTAACTGAGGAGATTTTTTAAAAATTGTTTTCTGATACTAAGCACAATACTCAATTGGTTTACTAATCTTTATGAAAATAATTTACAGCAATCAAGAGATTGCAGTAACTTGATAAAAGAAACTTACATTCAGCAGACAATGGATGGGAGGATTTAAAAGTTATGTAACAGAATCTGTTCTTATAAAATTGATATAATATTTGAAAAATGTACTGATACAAACAGAAGACATTTTGTATGTGGAAAAACATTAAGCAGAATTTGTTGTTTGATTTTAAATGGAGGTCAAGGAACAGCTCGGCTGTGAACTTTATGGGGGTGAAATTTGTCGTGGGCAGTAGCACAATATGGGCGATATCAAATCAGCTGCCTGCTTTATACTCCACTCAATTTCCTTTCCATTGACTTCAATGGGAAGAAAGATCGGAAACAGTGCAAAACAGGTTGCAGATTCATTAGGCAACAGAGCAAAACAGGAACTTCAACACCTACATTTTGTAGAAAACCTCTATTTAAAATCAGTTAAGGTTTAAAGTATATTATCAATTCCAACCTGATTGACTATCAGAATCATCTTCTTCATCGTCATCTTCATCTTCCTCTTCATTCGACTCATCAGAATCCTTACTACTTGGAACATCAGAATCAATACCTCTAAAATGATCAGCCAATGATTGGGTAGAATGATGTTGATGTTGCTGCTGGGCAGGCGCAGTGATCTTAATGCTCACTGATTTGTCTTTAGGAGAACTCTGGGATAATACAGGAGAGGTAGAATGTCGAACTGGTGTCACATGATTGCTGGAATGATTCTTCAAATTAGAACCCAGGGGAAGTGGTGAAATGGATGTAGTGCTACCAGAGTTTGTAACTACTTTATCAGTATTCTTAATTTGGATTCTAGATTTGGTCGTAAGTGCCAAAGGAGCTTCCTGAATGACACTCTGAATTACCCCATTAGGTTGCTGCTGTGCTACAAGTGCACTTAGTATCAAGGAGTTTGACTGGTTACCATCAACTGGAGGCAGCTTCTGGTGTGCTGGTGAACTAGCAGCAGATTTCGGACTAGATAAAGGGGTCTGGAAGCTCTTGTTACCACCTGCTGCTGCCTTCTTCTGGGCCTTGTACTGTTCTTGTTGTTTCTTTAATTGTGCTGGAAATGACTGCTTAAATAGTTCCTGTAAATAGAACAGAATATGAATCAACAACCAGGACTAAAATATTCAATAGGATGAATCCAAAAACAATATGCAAACATTTATGGCAACAATGTTGAATATTAACTGATCATATTAGCGAGTTGCTGCATTATCTCACTGGTTTTACTTCACTTAAATATTACCTACTGCGTTTGAAACAGTTTCAAAATAGAAACTATAATGCCAATTTTATGAAAGCACACTACTGGTGGAGAACCTTGAACTCATACTGGGAGATCACAGGCGTGATTTCTCCACACATCCTCCCATTAAAAGTATGCATTTGTAAAATTAGCCCTTATATTTCCCAATATATTTCCATTTGAACACAGAGTAGAAGCACAGCTGTACATTTTATAAATAGCCGACTCATACAGATGCAAAGCTGAGGCAAGCATCTAAACTACACAACTTAACAATGGGTCAAAGATCAATGCTCACTACTACTAAAACAACGAATTTACAGGTCTTCAAGACATCAACTTGCTGTTTACAACCTGGTAACGCACATCACTAAACACAGGCAACATGAATTAAATAAAATATCAGAGGGTAGCAATTTACCTAAAGCACTACAAAAACTGTTGTCTGAATCATAAAAATGGGCTTTAGGGGACCCTCCAGATATTGTGGGAGGGAGGGGGCAGGGTTGGCTCAATGAGTAAAAGAAAAATAATTTTGTCTGTCTGGTGACGGGCTATCCTCTCTTTGTAAAGATAAATCAACAAACTACGTTGATTAGTTCTGTTGTAATGGTTTAAGCTGCTCCAAAAATGGTGGTAAAAGTTTCATTTTAAAGCAAATGAAAAGGACATCATATGATGATTTGGTACCAGTACTGCAACATTTAGAAAACAATTTAAAATGAAAAGCAAAACCTAACCTAAAACAAACATCCCCGTTTGCAATCTAAAAATTAGTACATATAGCTCTGAAAATATAATCACAAGCTTTTAAAATTCAAGCTTTGCATGATCTAATCAACTACATCTCAAGTTACCACATTTTCTTTATTTCTTTCAAAGTTGGTGGTGGCCTGAATAATGAGCTTTGGCCCAGTGCTGAGATTTCTCAATTTTATGCACTCAAACTACAGCGGCTGAAATTAATAAGTCAACTTGCCTGCTTCAAACGAAGATCATGTGGTGACCCCACTTCTTCAGAAGTACATGCATTCCCTGCCTTTAGAAGTTCAGGCAAAGCACCAGCTGGTTTTGGAGAAGATTCTTTCCTTCCCTGATTGACCAAAGGCACAGGTTTCATCCCAACTGTTAGTCCTGTGGACTGAATAACACTCTGATGTTTTTTATTAGACTCATCATTTGTGTGAGAGGTCTGGAAAATGAGGGAAAGTTGTGACAAAATCGGAGGCTGTTTCTGCTGGGTTTGGAATGAATGTGAAGTCTGAGATTCTGTGGCAAGATATAGATGCTGGTTCATTCTTTTGTCATGTGAATGCTTAAGGTCACAAACAGTCTGGCTTGTTTCTTTTGGCTCCTTCATGAGGTGCATCAAACTCTGCAAATAAAAATTAAATTCATGTGGTAAGACTGGAGGATTCTTAAAGAATTATAGGTTATGCCATTTCTTTAGCTTTTTTATACTACATCTGGTAATGTTATGAATAACTTTTATAAACAGCTTTAAAAAGTTTTAGAAAATTAGGATGTTGCCATACAGAAAATAAGTAATGGAGATCAGCACTCCTGGGTCTGTGATGGAAACAGCGGGGTAGAAAGAAATGAAGGCTGAAGAAAAGATGAGATGGGGTTCTTGCTCCTGCTTTTATCTAGTTAATTCTGCTGTAAAGCATGCAAGTGGAAGGTAGGAAGAGAAAACGATTTGGTTTGGTTGTGACGCTCTGCACAACTGAGTAGCTTGCCAACAATAACTGAATAGGATCACATATTAAAAATTGACTCTTGAGAGGTATATGCGTAAAGATCCTGGTTGATTTTCCCTTCCCTAACCAAGAGATGTGAATGCAGATTGTGGTGCCCCAACGAACATTACTCAGTTTAGAAGACACACTGAATCAAATCTATTCTATATAGCTCAGATAGTTACCCATTGTTTCAAGGAATTAAACCAACAGAGCGCCTTCTTGTTACAAATAAATATTTGTATTGAGGAAATCCTACTTTCCAGTCCAAAACAAAATGTAGAACAGGAACAGAATACAGAATAGACAAGCGAGCAACAGTGGGCCAGAAGCAGAGTGAGCTACCACTTATATGTGAATATATACAATGTGTCGGTGATAGCAGTGAGCATCCGAGTGAATTTGCACTGTACCCTGTCCTCCAACGCCTCAATGTCCTTCCTATAATCTTCCGATAGTGTGCAGCCCAATACTGCACGAAGCATCCTTATTAAGGTCTGATACAGTCTCATTACTTCTTTGCTTTTATATCTATATCTCTTGTGGGAAAACCTGGAACTCCTTTAGCTTTTTTTTTACAGCTTTATCAACTTGAAGCAGTGTCCTTAATGCTCCACGACCTTTATCCTCAACTCCCTCTTCTACAACAGAGTCTACGTCCATTTAGAGTATAATTACGAGCATTATTTCCTTTACAAAAATGCATCATTGCACGCTTACTGATATTACGTTACATCTGTTACTTCTTAGCACATTACCCATCTTCTCAATATTTATCTACACAGAATGAAATAGCACAGAAGGTGGTGATTGTGCCGTGTCATCGCTTTGAAAGAGCTATCCAACTAGTGCCATTCCCTTGCTCTTTCCCTATAGTCTGGCCAATTTTTCCCCTTCAAGTATTTATTCAATTCCCTTTTGAAAGTTACTGTTGAATCTATTTACACCACTCTTTCAGGCAGTGCATTGCAGTTCATTGCAGATCATACTGCATAAAAAAAATTCTACTCCTTTCCCCTTTGGTCCTTTAGTATACACTCTATTTGTTTTTTTTTATCATCTGGTTAGGCCCCAGATAGAGTACTGTGATCAGTTCTTGGCATCACACTTCAGAAAGGATGTCAACGCCTTGGAGCAGGTGCAAATGAGATTTAATGAAATGGTACCAGGGATGTGGGACTTCAGTTACGTGGAGGTTCTCCTTAGAGCAAAGAAGGCTAAGAGGAGATGTGATAGAGGTGTTCCAAACCATGAGGGGTTCTGATAGAGTAAATAAGGAGAAAATGTTTCCAACAGTAGAAGTATTGGTATCCAGAGGACACAGATTGAAGGTAATTGGCAAAAGAACCATAGGCAATGAGTGACATGAGTTCTTATGATCTGGAATGCACTGCCTCAAAGGTTCGTGCTTTCAAAAGAAAATTGGATAAAATATTTGAAAGTGAAAAATCTGCAGGGCTATGGGGAAAGGGCAGGAGAGTCGGACTAATTGATACGTCTTTCACAGAGCTGGTACTGACACAATGGGCTGAGTGGCCTTCTGTGCTGTATCTTTCTATGATTTTGTCTGTAAATTTCAATACCATTCCCTCTAGGCCTATATTCATACCATAAAATTCAGTAACAAAATATTCCTTCCTCTGTATTAATCTGAATTCTGCACAGCTGAAGAAGATCCAAGCAGACGTCTGAAACCTCCCGAGTTGCTACATCTCGTCAAAAGGAAAAACGTACAAAAGCAATCCCTACTTGGGCATGAGCAAACATTTACCCCGTGCTGTAAAGATTATATTTTGATGTTAACCTACTTAACTGAAATCACAAGTTTTGATTATCAACTTATATTTATATAGTGCCTTTAACGTAATAAAAGATCCCACGGAGCTTCACAGGAGCATTATAAAACAAAGTACGACACAGAGCTACAGAAGATGTTAGGTCAGATGACAAAAAGCTTGGTCAAAGAGGTAGGTTTTAAGGAGCGTCTCAAAGGAAGAAAGTGAGGTGGAGAGGCAGAGAGGTGTAGGGAGAATATTCCAAATCTTGGGACCAAGAAAACTGAAAGCGTGGTCACCAATGGCAGAGTGATTAAAATCGGGGATGCACAAGAGGTCAGAATTAGAGCAACGCAGATATCTTGGAGGGTTGTGGGGCTGGAGGAGATTACAGAAATCAGGAGGGGCAAGGCCATGGAGGGATTTGAAAACAAGGATAAAAATTTCAAAATCAAGACATTGTTTGACCAGGAGCCAATGTAGGTCAGCGAGCAGAGGAGTGATAAGTGAACGGGACTTGGTGCGAGTTAAGACACAGGCAGCAGAGTTTTGGATGACCCTGCATTTGAAGAGTCAAGTCTAGAGGTACTGAAGGCACGAATGAGGGTTTCAGGAACAGATGAGCTGAGACGGGGGAGAAGTTGGGCGATGTTACAGAGGTGGAAATAGTTGGTCTTGGTGATGGCACGAATATGAAGTTGGAAGTTCATCTCTGTGTCAAATGCAACACCAAGGTTGCAAACAGACTGGCTTAATCTCAGACAGTTGCCAGGGAGAGGAATGGAGTCGGTAGCTAGGGAACAGAATTGGGAGTGGGGATCGAAAACAATAGTAAATAAATATTCTTCCTTTTTGCCAATTATTTGAAGATCTTAGAATTTTAACGTAATTGAATACAGCAAACACTTTACTCAGACCATATAAACAAAGAGCAGCAGTCTAGTTTGTGCACATTCAGAGTGACAATACGCATTGGCATAAACCTTCAGGGAGAAATGATAATAAATACAAAGTGTCAGGTATATCATATTTGTACTCCAAGCACTACTTGATTTGAACATTTTATATTCAGTTCTGTTGAAATGTATACTTTCACACATTTTCATGTTACCTTTGAGCTTCAAGAGGTGTGTTAAAATTCAAGGTCAAGTTTTTGTAACATACTAATGACATAATAGTATCCCTGCTGCAACGTATAAACAAATTCCTTGACCAACACCTGGAAATCCTTCATCTAATTCACGATTTATCGGTCTTACGACATGCAGTTACTTCAAATAATCTTCAAACTCTCAACAGGTTGTCTTGTGGAATGAATGTGAAGTTACATTTTTGTTTAAAACTAAACTCAACAAAACAAAATCACAAAAGGCAAACTCAGAGACTATCATAACCTATCATATAAAGCAAATGTTTTTTTTAATTTTGTAAAAAAAAACACAACTGGGCATAATGCATCAAAGAGAACATGTGCAAGCTTGGAAAAATAACTGATGCAGTGCACTGACCATCTTTTGAATGGCAGCCGGGGGTGAGAGGGATGAAAGGTCACGTAAATAATGCAAGGTCATCATGCAAATATGGGCTTGTGAAAGTCAAAATGCATTTTCCAGCACTTATAGCTAACAACATATGCAGATATAAATTTAGTCTAAATAATAAACATAAAAATCAAATACTATGCACCTGTTTCCGGAAACAATTTTATTAAGCCTTAAATTTTACCTGAGTCTTCTTTGCATGTGGAGCTTCAGTTTCAGAATCTGAATCACCCTCCTCACTATCTTCTCCAATACTATGATCATCATCATCATCCTCCTCATCGTCATCATCATCGTCGTCGTCGTCATCATCATCGTCGTCATCATCATCATCGTCATCAAAGTCGTCAGAATCACTGCTGCTCAAACCCTCACTGGAAGAGTCTGATGATGTGCCTGATTCACTTTCACTATTGCTGGAGCTTTCAATTGCTTTCTTTCTGGGCTTCTATTAAATGTTTGCAATTAGACAAGTTGCACAAGAAATTTACCTTCAGTAATCCAAGTATTGAATGTTTGTTTAAAACATTATAATTATCCCCTTCTTGTCTTCCTTCCCATCACATACCATGGCAACATTCTCAGTTAAAAGGATAGGTGGACACAATCTGCTCCATAATCTTAATTATCATTTTTAATTCAGCTAGCAGTAACCCTTGACTGAGGTATCTTCCAAATTATTCCTCCTGTGGGGGGGGGGGGGGGGGGGGGGGGAGAAAGGGAGGAAATACCTCTACACATCTCCATGTGAAAACACAGAACATATAAACTGTGGCAAGAACCAAGGATGCAAAACTACTTCATTCCACTCCATGGCAAAACACATTGAAACATTAATGAACAATACCCAGAAAATAGCTCTCAAGATTTCTAGAGCTCATGAAGACGAAGAGCAACCTGCATGCTGATCAATTTTTTACAACTAATATCAACATCAAAGCAAGATGCACAGAACAGTGGCCGTTTCCAGAATATGCATTTTGTCGTAGCCCAACCGCTGAATGATGCATCTTTCTGGCCCAGTTGTAATTTTATCACATCTCACATCAATCTTTTTGATGCCTCCAAGTAAAACTGCGAAATTAATACCAATGCTAAATTATGTGCTGAGGAGTTATTTTCTCAAGTTGGATAAATAATTCCAAAACTGTCACTTTGTGATTAACATAACCATAAGAAAACATGTTAATAAGCAGTGAGTTTCTTATTAAATATAGTTCAATTTTCTCAATGAGCTATAATAAGGCATTACAATAGGAAACGAAACAGTAGCTCAATAAATCAGCGTCATGGCTGATTTCAAAGTTAAATAACCATTTAGACTGTTATATTAAATAAACCATCTGATGGTACTACTAATTTTTGGGATATCACTAGCATGAGATTTTTTTTTAATACAATGTCAAAGTTCTGGTACTATTTGAACATTATAAAGCTAGAAATAGTTAAGAACCCATTTAAATACTTCTGCAAAAAAGACTTGGGCATACGAATAAACATGGAGGACAATGCAGATTTCAAAAGACTGGCAAAGATTGGATAAGGCCCGAAAAGGCTGAGAAAGGCGCATCGCGGTGCCCGCATTAGCTCATTGCGATGCAGGCATCATACGAACTTCATGCCACCTGTTAATTTAAATGATAGTAGCATGCAGTTCAACCCTAACACGCTGCCAGGTAGCTGCACACCTCAGCAGGGGCCCAAAGTGTGTGCGCGGCTTGCACCACCAAAAGCCAGCCTGCACCTCTTACAGAAGAGGTGCATTCTGGCTGCAGCAGGTGCCGGAAATGGCTGGGAAAGACATCCTGATCTGCAAGAGTAAAAATGGTGCAACACAGCAGAGAGCATGCACCGAGGTTGTCTGATGTAGCACTGGAAGCCTTGGTGCAGGAAGTAGACAGGAGGCATACACTGAGAAGGCTATGGGAGCAACTAACCATTGCTGTCAATGCAAGTAGAGTAGTCCCTGAGGACCTGGTTGCAGTTCAGGAAGAAGTTTAATGACCTCACACAAGTGGTCAAGTACAGTGAATGTGTTTTCAAGTGCCATTATCCCTACAAGTGAATCACCAGCCTCACACACTGCTCAATTCACCATCTTCCTTCACTCACTGACCAACATTCTCCACCAAGCATGACACATACCTAACATTCATAGCCTCACCTCACCCTTGCACACATAGTAGTGCTGCATGTCTCACACCCACACCTCTCAGCTTGCACACAGTACCAGATATTCATCTTTGACAGGCACATCAACCAAACACATTGCACCACACTGACCGACACCCTTCCATCTGTCTTGCAGGACAAAGTGGCACAAAACCAGAGGTAGCAGAAGCTAACTGCTGTGGGACAGGCTGCATGTTCTCACTGTGATGGAGCAGCCAAAAGTGAGGCCACAGCCAATAGCAGGGCTAAAATTATTGAAGATGTCAGTATGTTCCTACCTAAACTGATCATCTCAAATTTCACTTACCCATCATCCCACAATCTCTTCTGATTTACAAGCTGCAGAAGTTGTAAGCATGCACCCCTTACTTCCCCACCCACCCCCTCTTCCCTCAGCTACTCATGTGCCTTTCTCCTTTCAGATACCCAAGAACTGCAACCTGGTCAGGCACTGGAATGGGAAGTCCAGGGGGAGCAAGATGATGAAACACTGTCACTCGATCTCAACACTCAAACCACCAGTTCAGATACTGGCACTGCACGTACTTTACAGGGCAGCAGAGAGGCAGGTGCTGCACATGGTGGGCTGAGTGGGCTGGAAGCAGGTGCCATTGCCTCGCTGTTTCTGCTGAATACCCCTCTATTACTGCTGTTGCTGAACACCCCTTCTACTGCGGCTGGACACTCCTCATACTCCTTCTGTCACTGCTGGACCCCTCCGCCTCCACTGCTGCTGTTGCTGCTGGACACCCCCCCTCTCTACTGCTGCTGTCGCTGCTGGACCCCTCCGCCTCTACTGCTGCTGTCGCTGAACACCCCCCACCCCCCCCTCTACTGCTGCTGTCGCTGCTGGACACCACCCCCCCCCCCCCCCCCCCCCCCTCTACTGTTGTTGTCGCTGCTGGACACCACCTCCCACCCCCCCTCCTCCACCCCACTACTGCTGCATCGCTGCTGGAACCTCTGTACTGTTGCTGGAGCTCCCTGCGCCAGGACTGGGAACTGAATGGACGGAGCAGGAGCCAACCGGGACCATGTCTGAAGCAAGACACTGGATGGCCCCATGGTTTAGTGATACCTCCCAAGAGATTCTACTCCAATCTACAAGGGAATGGCAGGATTTCCTCTTTCAAAGGGATGGCAAGAAGAGACCCTCCCACCTGACCAAGCAAGCCTGGACAGAGATCGCAGAGGTCAGAAGCCATGGGATCACCCACCGGAACTGGGTTCAATGCCATAAGAGAGTCAATAACATCCTCTGCTATGCAAAGGTGAGTCCTCTATACCCATCTCCTATTTGGGGCTTGTCTGTGGCTCTGCGGGATGGAGCGCTACACGGAGAGCAACATGGAGAGCAACATGGAGAAGGGTGACCATAAAGGTGGTGGCAAGGGGGTGAAGCATCAGCACATTCTGTCAATACACAGTTGTATCGCAGTGTCAGGCAGCCTTCTTTCAAAGCCCGCTCCCACTATGTTCCCTGAGAGCAGACATGAGGTAGGAGCCATTTGGGAGATCCCATCAGAGGACAAGGGGCTGGCACTAGCATGTGCCCTGTTGTTCATGCAAGGTCTAATTTTTATTTATTTAGAGATACAACACTGAAACAGGCCCTTCGGCCCACCGAGTCTGTGCCGACCATCAACCACCCATTATACTAATCCTACATTAATCCCATATTCCTACCCCCTACCTATACTAGGGGCAATTTATAATGGCCAATTTACCTATCAACCTGCAAGTCTTTGGCTGTGGGAGGAAGCCGGAGCACCCGGCGACAACCCACACGGTCACAGGGAGAACTTGCAAACTCCGCACAGGCAGTATCCAGAATTGAACCCGGGTCGCTGGAGCTGTGAGGCTGTGGTGCTAACCACTATGCCACTGTGCCACCCCAATTGTGTCCCTCTTTCCACTTGTAGGAGAAATGGGCCCATAACATCAGGAGACATCGAGGACTGGCGGTGGGATTCCTGATGTGCATCCTCTGACACTGGCAGAGGAGGCAGCTCTGGAGCTAGTGGGGGCCCAGAGCAGCCGAGGAATCGTGGATGGTGAGACTGGAGGGTCCGCGCAAGAGAGCAAGATGACATTGTGTTCATATGTCCACCACCACCCTTCTGGAGATCCACATCTTGCATGCCAGAAGCAGTACACGGACTTGAGTGGACGATGGAGGAGTCCATCCATGAGTGCTGCCATGTCTCAGGTGTGTGAGCGCATGGCTTCCTCCATCAAGAGGTTGGCGACCCTCATGGAGAGCCAGATCCCACAAATGCGTGCAGACCTGCACACCAATGGCAAGAGAGGGACGAAGTGCCTGGAATCTCTGGCAGGTCCACGTCCATTTCAGATGGGAGGTGCAAGTGAGCCTTGAAAGGGAGGAGAGTCTGCCCTCCACATCTGGGGGCTTGCTTCACAGCGTTAAGCATGGACAGCAGCTCCTCAGCCCCTGGAACCAGTGACCCCAGCTCCAGTGGCTGAGACGACTGAGGGGGCATCTGCACCTGTGCAGGAACCCTCAGGCAGCTGGGGCCCGCTAGGCTTTAGGCAGCTGGAGGACACCCGCCAAAGTCATCCCAGGCCAAGGGATAGCCCGATTCTTCTGCCTGCCTTCACCTCAGCTGCCGGCACCACGTAGAAGCACATGAAGGCATATAAAGAGCACATAGATGCACTTGTGGCCTTGTAATGGTTGCTCTGATTGTGAGACTAAATGGAGGTCAAAATCATTGCTGTAAATGGCTCATGCTTTTATTGCTGTCTTGTCAGATGCAACCTTCACCCTTGGTCCCTCAATGCGTTGCCAGTGTAGGCACAGGCCGTGTTTGGTCAGCATCTCAGATGTGCCAGAGCATGTGCTGAACCCGGATGATAAGCATTGGAGTGTGATGGAAAGCAGGTAACAGGCAGAATGAGGTGAGGTGAGTCTTTATTGAGTTCACTGGGAAGAGGCCATCATGGTGGCAGAAACCGGGTATGTATGAGATTGTCCTGTGCCTCCCTTGCCCATCTCTCAATGGCCCTGGCCTCCGGTGCAAACGAATCAAGATCCAGTGCCGCCTGCTCAGTAGCCTCCTCCACATCCTCCTCATTGGATGAGGACTGGCAATCAATCATGTCCCCTTCATGCAAGGCCTCCCCACTTTGCTGTGCTCGATTGTGCAGAGTATAGCAGACCACCATGATACACGGGACCTTTGCTGGGTCATAACGCAGGGCTCCACCGGATCGACTGAGGCACCAGAACCTCATCTACAGCAGCCCAACAGCCTACTCGGGTCACTCGGGTGGACCCATGGTGGGTGTTGCATCTCTCATTTGCTGCAGTGTGAGTGCTCCTCACAGGCGTGAGTAGCCCTTGTCCCTAAGAATCCATCCCTGAAGACAAGCAGGCAGCCTGAAAGTTCCAGGTGCCACAGCCTGTCTGTAGGCATCGTGGCTGTTACCCAGGAAGCAGGCACATATCTGCAGGATGAGCTTCTGGTGGTCGCAGACCAGGTGGACGTTGATGGAATGAAAGCCTGATCTGTTAATGAAGGCCGCTGGCTGCTCCATGGGAGCCTTGATGGTCACCTGTGTGCAGTCGATGACATCTTGCACCTGGGGGAGTCCAGCAATGGCACTGAAGCCAATGGCCCTCTCCGCCAAACTGCTAGGGTCAGTTCAGTATCGCATATAGTCGCCAGCCATCTTGAACATGGCATTGGTCACCTCCTTGATGCAGCAATGGGCTGCTGCCTAGGAGATCCCACACATGCACCCAGTGGATCCCTGGAAAGAACCAGACACCTAGAAATTGAGTGTCACGGTGATCTTCAGAGCCACGGCCATTGGTTGTCCACTGAAACCCATGGGTCACAGCTCGTCCTGCAGCATGGCGCATAAGTCAGTGATGGCCTCCCTGGAGAGCTGTAGTTTTCACTGAGACTGCTGCTCGGACATTTGCAGGTAGTTGAACAGAGTCCAATACACAGTCTGGCGCAGATTGGCCCTTGCTGGCATGGCTGGATGCCACCGCTCTCCTTTCAGAGCTTCATGGGCATGCCCAGCCAGATCCTGGCCCTCCCTCCCTTTGAGCCGCTGTTACATGGCATGGGGGTCCACAAAGACTGGTATGATACTTATGCCAGCTGTTCTCTGCCCCTCCTGTGTGCTGTCCTTGGAGAGACAATCTTGCCTTGGGACCTTCAAGTTGCTACTCCCTCTGAAGACGCACTAATGCCCTCAGCGCCCACTCCTGCCAACATCCCAGCACCTGAGATAGAGCCCACCTTTGCAAAGAGCCCAGCACCAGAGGATAACAATGGCTTCCGCTCCCCCACTCTTCCCCTACCTACTGTTTTCCATGGCTGCCTTCCCACGGCAACACTGAGGTCTCACCTCGGTGCCGCCACCTTTAAATGACCGAGGATCTAAAGGCATGCGATCCCCATGTGCTGTTGACTAAATTTGAAACTCCCAATAAAATTGGTTTCAATTCAATGCAAATGTGTTCCAACTAGCTGTTCACCAATTCAAGCCGCTGCTGTGTGGTAGCATCGTCATCCTAGAGCTTTCCTGCCACTGACAAAATCTGGAACTGGTATCACGACCTCGGGTTTGCCGATGAGCACGGCCACCCAAACTTTTCAACCCTCCACACCTCCACTCCCGCTTCCACTCCTACTGGCTGGATAAAATTCTGCCCGCTGAATCACCAGGCATGAGTGGCCTACAATGAGGGCGGGGGAAAGCGCCCTGCATGTGCCAGCAACCCAGAGGGCAATGTCGTATACAGAGGATTCAGATGAGGACTTCAATGGGGCAGCTTAGAGAAAAGGGCTGATAAATGTGGTGCTTAAACAGGTCTGCCAGAAAGCCTGTTGTCACGTCAAGGCTCTCGTAGCCGGCACCAACTTGGCACAGGGCTTTGGCAGACCTTGGAGTCCACCCTTTCCAGCAAGGAAATGAGAACACTTGTAAACCCAACCATGATGCAGCATCTGATGGCCAATACCTCAGATTCCATTGTAGCACAAGCAGAAACCACCCGATGTCTGAGTGCTGCAGTGGAAGCTCAAACTGAGGTCATCCAATCTCAGCTTGTTGCCATGCAAGCTGAACTTCCTGCCACGGAAGTTCAGACTGCTACCATCATGGTTGTAGATACCAGATCACAAAGGAGCTTGCAGGATCTCACATCAGTCCAGCAAAACAAATGACACAGAGTGCTGAGGTGTTGACCTGGGGAGAGTGGTACTGAATCTGCTATCCTCTCTCAGGATGACAGCATTTGTCCTCCCACAACTGCCAGCCTGACAATGCCCTTATTGTTGCCCGTCAGCCAGCAGCCCAGACTGCTATCACCATGTCAAGCTGGTGCAGCTTGAAGCTGTACATTCTCGTGTCAGAGCTGCTTGAGCGTGTTCTACAAGGCCATCTCCCTCACTGAAAGTCAGCAGCAGACTAGTGCACAATCAAGTCATCATGACTGTTGCCAGGATACCAAGCATTTACCTGCATGTTGTGCTGAGCATGGTCGCACACCAACTGCACATTCAGGGAGTGGAAACACTTGCAGCTGCAGTCCATCTCTGCATTTAGATACGATGCCCGCAAAGCCTCATATGTGTAGCTGATGGCACCCTACAGCATGGGGAAGCCTGCTATCCTGGCAAAGACATGGCATATGCACAAACTAGTCAGAGAGAACACAACGTACTCCCCCACTCCTGGAATAAAAAAGTCTAATATGCAGCAGTTGGACAACAAACTGGGATATGTTAGAGATCTCGCCTGCTCCAGCCTGGAAGGATCCCAATGTGAAGTCATGGCCAAAGACACCTTCACAGCTATTGGCAGTGCCGCCCTACCCTGCTTTGAGGCTGCAGGTCTGCCTGTGAGGTGACAGATTTCAGTGAGCACCTCACCTTCGTAAAACAGAGATGATGCACATACTGTTCCTGGCTTAGGTTGAGGTAAGAGAAATGCTCACTGGAGACCCTGGGTGGATATGGCCTCCTGGTGAAAGCTCTTCTCCCCCTCACTCTGACAGCAGTTTGTCCTCTTCTGTGCTTCATCTGCTCAATCTTCCTTTCATGCTGCAGGCCTAGGGATTGCTAACTACAGCATCTGTGACTGGGAGTAAGCGATCTGACCAGAATCCTTGAAGTCAGAACCAAAGCCTTCACCACGTGCAGCACCACTCCCTGTCAATTTCACCAACTTGAAACTATACTAGAAAACTCACAGCACTTCTAGAAACTCAGACAGATCCAGTAAAAAGCAACTAGCCTGAGAGCAGTTGATAGTACCTTCAAATAGCACTGCTGGCGGGTGGGGGGGGTGGGGGGGGGTGGCCTTCCTGCTGCTGAACTTATGTTCAACTGTGCCCCTTTGAGAGAGGGTGTTAGCTGGAGCGACGAGGTCGGAAATGATAGCACTGGTGTCAAATCACTGACATATCATGATCTGCCTACTCTGCATACTTCAGGTGCACACTCTTACACCCGTGCTAACAACCTCACCAAAACTGCGCCCAAAACAGTGGCTATAGCGCCAAAACTGCGGGCGCCACAAAGGCAAATTTTGCAGCCAAAAGTTGTTAGCTTGGCCAAAGGAGTGAACTTTTACTATGAATGAAATAAAATAACAGAACATATAATGAAAAGCTACATACCTTTTCTTTTAGCTTGTCTGCTGGAGTTTCTGGATGCTTATTTTGCTCAAGAATGCATTTGCGTCCCTTTCCAGAAATTGTCACCTTAGTTTGTCCGGATGAAATCATTCCAATGGTAGCTAGTCCAGATGTACTGACTCCTGACACTGCTGTAATGCTGCTACCATTCAATGACCCATTCATACCTTTAAAAGAAACTGCTATCCGTGAAAAGGTATTCCAGCACAATTTGTCTTTCAATCATTTATTTAAATAAAGCAAGGATACCCAAACCATAGTTGTTATTCTTGGTATCGTATTTGCAGGGGAAAATAAAGCTTTTGCATGAAATACTAATCAGAAGCATTTTGCCTCCCCTATTATACATCAGAACAAAATTGGACTGTTATCTGAAAAGGAAGAATGTGCAGGGTTACGGGGAGAAGGTAGGGGACTAGCTATAGGTGAACTGCTCATTCGGAGTGCCTATGCAGACACGATAGGCTGAATGACCTCCTTCTGCACTCTAACAATTCTGTAATTCTCTTGAATAATTTGTAATTATTTCAAGCACAAAATTAAAATGTTTGCAGGTCTTAAGGAACTTTAATCAATTTTCAGGCCCATACGCATGGGATGGGGAGGAGAGAGAGTAAATGTTTGTACAAAATGGTCTCTTATTCATAAGTGATGTCAGAATTCAGTTTACTGTAACACAGCTCAGAAAAAAATGGATTTTCCATTGATAACATTAGCAGTGCAGGACTGAACTTGGTAAACTATTGTGAACTACATCTCCGAATCTGCAAAACAGCAGCAGCATGGGGTCTTGTAAGCTGCACGCACAAGAAAGGAAATTGGCCACCCAACTTCATGATCAATTTGTGCAGTGCTCCAGTTTCCAGAAGGCTATTTTAAGCTTAAAAAGTGAAGGAACACAACCAGTACGGACAGCCTCATATAATCTTACAGCACCAGGAATTGCATTCTTGAACTGGAGGGAAACCTGGAGATAATTGTGTTGCCATGCACCTGCTGCATTTGTCCAAGTGTTGCAGGTCATGGGTTTGGGATATCATGCCAAAGAAGCCTTGGCAAGTTGCTGTAGTGCATGCTGTAGATAGTACACACTGCAGCCATGGTATGTCATGGTGGAGAGAGAGATGTTTAGGTGAATGGATGAGGTGCTGACCAAATTAATTGTCATTTCCCAGGTGGAGTTGAGTTCTTGAGTGTTGCTACAGCTGCATCCATCCTGAGATAAGGTGAGCATTCCATCACACTCCTGACTTGGCCACTTAGGTGTTAAAAGAGACTTTGGGGAATACCCAGTCTCTGACTTGTTCTAGTAATGACAGTATTTATGTGGCTGGTCCACTTGAGTTTATGGTCAGTGGTGACTTCCTGCATATCAAGGGGAGATAGTTAGCCTCCCTTTTGTTGGCTATCGTCATTGTCTGGCACTTGTGCAGCATGCATGCTACTAGCCACATATCAAACCAAGACTGAAGAATTGCAGATGGAGTTGAATAATATGCAGTCATCAGCAATCGTCCCCACTTCTGACCTTATAATGGAGGAAAGGTGATCAGTGAAGCAGCTGAAGATTGTGTCTTAGACTTTGCCATGTCCTGGGGCTGAGATGACAGATATGACTGCAGCCATGAGAGAGTTTCCCTCCCAATCCTGAATGACTCTGACTTCTTGGTGCTACACGTAATCAAATGCTGCTTTGACGTCAAGGGGAGTCACTCTCAGTTCACCTTTGGAATTCATGTCAGCTGGCAACAGGTTATTGTCAAGGTACAATGCAGAAGTCATATATTCAAGAGCTCAAAAGTCATTGACTTATAGTGCAAGTCAGAAGTGAAAGCACATTTTAATCATTTAATGAAGTCCTAACTATGCACTTAAAGAATTTCTAACTAATTTGGGGCTTGTAAAATGCAATTTAGACTGTTCACAAATATATATAGTTTGCCATCACTCACCTTTTTGTGTCCCTCGACCAAATTTGTTTGTGTTTCGAGAATGGAATGGATTGGAATCATGATTTGGAGTTGAAACAGCAAACACTGGCGGAATTCGTAGCAAGCCTGAGGGGAAGAAAGTTGTCCCTGCACGAGTCTGCATCTCTGTAGCTCGCCACCATTCAGTACCTTCACAAAAGCAAAACATCTTTGTAGTAGGGGTTGTATTTTTAGACGGCTATGTAGTACTGAATTTAAATACTCAATCAAACATGAAAAAATACATTTCCTCAAATATCGGTGGTTAAATAATCCAGAACAGCCATTTTTAAGAAAAATGTAGCAAGTTTTCTCCTCTTGCCATCCCCCCACCCACCCACACGCTTGGTATGGCTTACAGATGACTTTCCTTCTGCTGGTACTTTTATTTCCTTTTCTCCTTCCAGAACAATAACAAATTCAAAGAGTTCAAATCACAACCAGATTAAAAAGGGAATGTGACAAATAAAAGCAGAAAATGCTGGAAAATACTCAGCAGGTTAGGCAACATCTATGGAGAAACAGAATTAACATTTCAGGTTGTTGAATTTTGTTTTTGTTGTAGGGAATGCAACAGACTGGGTGCAGTTTTGTAAGTGGAGATGCAACCTCTTTCAAAGAAAGTGGAATATCATGCCTATGTCAAGTCATGAAATATTCTACCTCATTCCTTCACATACCTTCAGGATTATATCAAATCAATGTAGCAGTGCCACTGAGTACTACGGAAGATATCTTAGATAATTTTGAATGGAATTCTCTACATTTGATCAAAAAGGTAGCAACTGCATATATACAATGGGTTTTCATTCTTCCACATGAATCCTGCCTCACTAAGAAGGTATACATACATGTATACATATGAATTAGGAGCAAAAGCAGGCCATTCGACCTCTCGAGCCTGCTCCACCAATTAATAAGGTCATGTTTGATTTGATTGTAGCCTCAACTCTAACGTTCCTGTCTCCTCACTATACCCTTTAACTCCCTTGTCAATCAAGAATCTATCGAATTGAGCCTTAAAAATATTCAATGACCCTGCCTCCACTGCTCTCTGGGGAAGAGAATTCCACAAATTAACAACCCTCAGAGAAAAATTCTCCTCATCTCCTTCTTAAATGGGAGACCCTTTTTCTAAACTGTGTCCCCCCTAGTTCTGGTCTCTTCCACAAAGGGAAACATCCTCTCAGCATCCACCCTGTCAAGTCCTCTCAGGATCTTGTATGATTCGATAAGATCACCTTTCATTCTTCCAAACTCTAATGAATTCAGACCCAACCTGTCCAATCTTTCCTCATAAGATAACCCCTTCAGTCAAGCGCACCTTCTCTGAACTGCTTCTAATGCAATTTTTCCTTTAAGTCAGGAGACCAAAACTGTACACAGTACTCCAGATGTTGTCTCACCAATGCCCTATACAACTGTAGAAAAACTTTCCTGCTTTTATACTCAATTCCCCTTGCAATAAATGACAACATTCCATTTGCCTTCCTAATCACTTTGTGCACCTGCATACTAACTTTTTGTACGAGAAGATGCAATCCACTACCCAGTTTATCGAATTTATCAGTCTTTGGTGAATCAGTGAAGTCAGATTCTTTACCAAACATTTATTTTTTCGCACAAATATTTTGTCTTTCCTTTACAGAAGTTCTGTGTGCACATCAAAAAAGTATTAGCTCCTTTTAAGAAAGGTGAGCTGGTGGATGAGGCTTCACCACTGCAATCTACTGAGGCAAGTGAAAATATGATAAAATCACCTGCTAAAATATTTGCCAAGATTTCACTATCCTATTAACCAGAAAAAGTGGATTCCTCACCAAACTATGTAATCATTGATCCTTTGTGCTGAAATAAGAACGATAAAGAAATACTTTTTCACTCAAATCTGCAAGTTCAAATAACTGACATCCAAATAAGAGTCAAATGGAAAGCCTGACTTTATAGGCAATCTTCACAAACCTAAATAGAGCTTATTCTCGAATTGTCATTCCTTCAGAGACAAAATCAATATAAACTCTCACTGAGCTAGAGCAATGTACTTATCCAATCAAATTTCAAAATTAATCACTCTTCAATGAGATATAGTTATAGTCTCCCAATAAGTTTAGATCGCAGTGTCGTATCTGACACTCCATCTAATGCAAAAGATCCTGTCCTTATTGCACTGGTGATAGGGCAATCAACGCTGAAAGACTTGCATTCAGACCAGCAAATAATTTGAGAACTACGTTTAGTTACTTAAATCTTGAGAAAAGTGAAAGATGGCGCAAAGAAATTTCTAATTACAAACCAACAATATGCCAAGATCTAGAACCATGCCATGTTTGCGACAGCTTCAAAATCTGGGTAACAATTTAGGAAAATCAAAAAAAAATTCTGTGTAGCCCCATTTCTCAACTAAGAAAAAGACAAGATGACTCAGCACAAAGAGTCCACTGGGTAAGGTTAATATTATGCCAGGCAAAGGTGCCTACCTCTGTATTCAGTACCAGGCAATCTGAAGTCCTGAAAGCATTGGTGCCAAGTCGACTCAGGAATGAAGTAAAGCAGTTAGAATCATAATTCTCCTTACTTGCTAAATACCAAATTACCAACACACTGTACCCATGCCCTCAGTGAGTTGTTGCAGACATCCTTTTTAAAGAGTAGCAGAGATTCCAAGAAAGGTTTAAGTATAAGTGTGTTTATGTGTGGAGAGACATGGTTAGGACCACAGTCACTATGTTAAAGCTTCCTGAAGCTAGGCACCTTTATTTGAGAGAAGCAATGGAGAATAAGACAGAAGTTAGGAAAAGCAGATTCTAATCACAGTAGTAATTCTAAAAGCTAACCTACTGGGGAAGCATTTGATAGAATCAGGGCTACAAAGGGGGAATTGGTTCTGAAAAAAAATTACAAGAACTTAAGGTGAGTAAGTTACTGTACCTTGATGGCATGGATTTTAGACTACTGAATGAATTGAGGAGTTTGCAGAAGCTCAACCCACAATTTTCCAATCCTCCTTAGGAATGGGAGTATACAATCAATGGGAATATACTGAAAGATGAAGATTTGAGACAACAAAGAGTTCAAAAACATAATTCTCTGAAAGTACAAGTGCAGTAGAAAAAAGCCACAAGACCAATGGCACTTTGGTATTATAAAAAGGGGCACAGATCACAAGAGCAGTGGTAATGACAAATGTGTTTTAAAAAATGTCTAGACTACAAATAGAGTTTTGTGTGGCGTTTCAGCATTCCATTAAAGAGATGGAATTAAAGGCATAGATGGCATAGTGTTAGTTCACTAGGATAATATCAAGCACTTAATTTAAAGAAACGTAGGGGGAGAAATTCTACATAATTGAAGAATGCCATGTGGGCTATGTAGGTAATGGTCTGTGGCGCTGCCTGCCCCCAGGGAATCAAGACAAGTTTGCATAGCGCTGTTTCTCGCAAACAAATTTCTCTCCCTTAGACTTTAGAGAGATTTAACTGAAGCATCTAAATTGATGAAAGGACTAGACTGTGCACAAGTGGACAGATTATTTGAATTATATAAAATAAGGAAAACATGGGAGCATTTGTACAAGCTACATCAGCATAAAACTAGGTTAGATGTCACATTTTTCTTTTGGTGAAGCATCACTAATCTTTAGAATAGGTTGCCACTCGAGCAGTAAGACTAGCATTTCACAACATTAGGACATTCCAAAGCACATTACAGCCAATGAAGTACCTTTTGAAGTGTGGTCATTGTTGCAATGTAGGAAATGCAGCAGCCAACTTGCACACAGCAAACTTCCACAAACAGCAATGTGTTAATGACCAGATAATCTATTTTAGTGATGTTGATTGAGGATAAATATTGGTTTATGTTCTTATGTATGATACCTGCTCTTCATCAAAATAATGCCATGGAATCTTTCTCATCCACCTGAGAACACAAAGTCTCAGCTTAATGCGTCATCCGAAAGATGGCACCTCCCACAATGCAGCATTTTCTTCGTACTGGAGTGGCAGCCTAGGTTTGTGTTAAGTCTCTGGAGTGGACTTGAATCCACAACCTTCTGCCTCAGGCAACGGTGCTATCAACAGAGCCATGGCTGATACTGTGAGCAGAGGGGACAGATTTGCTGCAAATATTCAAAAGAGTTCCTGGAGGAGACTGTTAGTGCTGCATGCAAGAGATAGACAGTATGTTGGGTAATGTTCTTTATGGTCATTATTGCCTGGATCTCATTTTTGATTGCCTTCACTTGAACAGATTGCTGGCCAGACATCATTTGTAGCACTATGTCCAGTTTTGAGCTCATCACCTTAGGGAAGATACGCTGCCCCATGTTTTAAGGTTAGAAAATACACTAAGTAAATAGGGCTTGGTACGTCAGTTTGCGAGTGTCTGTCATTCCACAGTGCCTCTTGTATTTCTATCATGTAAAATATTTGGGACTGTCATGAAGTGTACATATTTTACTGTTGTTCAGCATCAGTTTGAACCATTACTCCAACTCTGCTATTCCCAGTCACTGTCACACCTTTCCATGGGGACTGGGATGGAAGTGGAAGGAAAACTGAAGAGAGACAGAGTTGCCAAGAGGCTGGTGTCACATGCCTACTGGTTGCTGACTGATGAACATCATTTAGAGAATCATGAGAACAGGTCTCTAAGTCTTGCCATGTAGCAAATGTATGACCTGAGTGAGATTTGTATGAAAAGAAACAAAGATTTTATATTCGCTAAAAATAAATTAATCATTTTAATAATGATGGAAGAACTTTCATTATGTAAGGAAGCGGATAGGGTGAAATGAAATAGGGTGGAAGGAAGCTAGTGTGGAACACAAACACCAGCATAGGCCAGTTGGGCTGAATGGGCTATTCCTGTTCTGCCCAATTCTATGTAATACATAGCCTCTGCTATCTCTTCCTAAGCTTCTTTGGGCAGGGAAGGATACAATCCATTCAAACCTGGGGTTTTATCCCCTCTAAGTTGTTGAATTTAGTATCTCCCTCATCTTTTTAAAAAATTATTCATTCATGAGATGTGGGCATCGCTGGCTAGGCAGGCATTTTTGCCCATTCCCAATTGCCCTTATAAAGGTGGTGGTGAGCTGCCTTCTTGAACTGCTGCAGTCCTTGGGTTGTAGGTATACCCACAGTGCTGCTACGAAGGGAGTTTCAGGATCTTGACCCAGTGACAGTGAAGGAACGGCGATATAGTTCCAACTCAGGATGGTGTGTGGTTTGGAGGGGAACTTGCAGACGGTGGTGTTCCCAAGAATCTGCCGCCCTTATCCTTCTAGGTGATAGAGGTTGCGAGTTTGGAAGGTTCGGTCGAAGAAGCCTTGTTGAGTTGCTCTTGTGCATCTTGTAGATGGTACACACTGCTGCCACTGTGCGTCGGTGGTAGAGGGAGTGAATGTTTGTAGATAGGGTGCCAATCAAGCGGGCTGCTTTGTCCTGGATGGTGTCGAGCTTCTGGATGTTGTTGGAGCTGCACCCATCGAGGCAAGTGGAGAGTATTCCGTCACACTCCTGACTTGTGCCTTGTAGATGGTGGACAGGCTTTGAGGAGTCAGGAGCTGGGTTACTCGCCGCAGGATTCCTAGCCTCTGTCCTGCTCTTGTAGCCATGGTATTTATAATGGCTATTCCAGTTCAGTTTCTGGTCAATGGTAACCCCTAGGATGTTGATGGTGGGGGATTCAGCAATAATAATGCCATTAAATGTCATGGGGAGATGGTTAGATTCTCTCTTGTTGGAGATGGTCATTGCCTGGCACTTGTTTGGCGCGAATGTTACTTGCCACTTATCAGCCCAAGCCTGGATATTGTCCAAGTCTTGCTGCATTTCTACACTGACTGCTTCAGTATCTGAGGAGTCACGAATGGTGCTGAACATTGTGCAATCATCACCACTTCTGACCTTATGATTGAAGGAAGGCCATTGATGAAGCAGCTGAAGATAGTTGGGCCTAGGACACTACCCTGAGGAACTCTTGCAGAGATGTCCTGGAGCTCAGATGATGGACCTCCAACAACCACAACCATCTTCCTTTGCACTAGGTATGACTCCAGCCAGTGGAGGGTTTTCCCTCTGAAATCCCATTGACTCCAGTTTTGCTAGGGCTCCTTGATGCCATACTTGGTCAAATGCTGCCTTGATGTCAAGGGCAGTCACAATCACCTCACCTATTGAGTTCAGCTCTTTTCTCCATATTTGGACCAAAGCTGTAATGAGGTCAGGAGCTGAGTGGCCCTGGCGGAACACAACTGAGCAGGTTATTGCTAAGCAAGTGCTGCTTGATGGCACTGTTGATGACACCTTCCATCACTTTACTGATGATTGAGAGTAGGCTGATGGGGCGGTAATTGTCCGGGTTGGACTTGTCCTGCTTTTTGTGTGCAAGACATACCTGGGCAATTTTCCACATTACAGGATAGATGCCAGTGTTGTAGCTGTACTGGAACAGCTTGGCTAGGGACGCGGAAGGTTCTGGAGCACAGGTCTTCAGTACTATTGCCGGAATATTGTCAGGGCCCATAGCCTTTGCAGTATCCAGTGCCTTCAGTCGTTTCTTGATATCACACGGAGTGAATCGAATTGGCTGAAGTTTGGCATCTGTGATGCTGGGGACTTCAGGAGGAGGCCGAGATGGATCATCAACTCGGCACTTCTGGCTGAAGGTTATTGCAAATGCTTCAGCCTGATCTTTCGCACTGATGTGCTGGGCTCCCCCATTATTGAGGATGGGGATATTTGTGGAACCACCTCCTCTAGTTAGTTGTTTAATTGTCGACCACCATCCACGGCTGGATGTGGCAGGACTGCAGAGCTTAGATTTGATCCTTCGGTTATGGGATGGCTTAGCTCTGTTTATCTCATTTTGAGGTATGCCTGGTGCTGCACCTGGCATGTTCTCCTGCACACTTCATTGAACCAGGGTTGGTCTCCTGGCTTGATGGTAATGGTAAAGTGGGGGATATGCCGGGCCATGAGGTTACAGATTGTGGTTGAGTACAATTCTGCTGCTGCTGATGGCCCACAGCGCCTCATGGATGCCCAGTTTTGCATTGCTAGATCTGTTCGAAATCTATCCCATTTAGCACGGTGGTAGTGCCACACAACACGAAGGAGGGTATCCTCAATGTGAAGGTGGGACTTAGTCTCCACAACGACTTGCGGCAGTCACTCCTACCAATACTGTCATGGACAGATGCATCTGCGGCAGGCAGATTGCTGAGGACGAGGTCAAGTATATTTTTCTCTCTTGTTGGTTCCCTTACCACCTGCCGCATACCCAGTCTAGCAGCTATGTCCTTTAGGACTCGGCCAGCTCGGTCAGTAGTGGTACTAGTGGTTGAAAGCATAGCAGGAGAGTAGCCAACAAATCATGAACACAGATAGCTAATGTGCTGAACCAAGTGAACTATTTCAGAGTATTACATGAGGTAAACGACAGTATATTTGCAAACAAATAAGGCCGAAAAATAGATGTATGTGGTTGCAAAATACTACAGATGCTGGAAATCTAAAACAAAACAGAAACTGGTGCAACACTCAGTAGCTCAGTCAGTGGCTGTAAAGAGATTTCTGATGATGGGTTCTCACCTAAAATTATGTTGAGCCTCTTCTCTTCAAAGTTCCTGACTGGCCTGCTGAGTGTTTTCAGCAGTTTTAGCTTTTGTTTCATGCTGTGACCTGCCTCCTTAACAAATGTGCATTGTAATAAATATTCTGCAGAAGTAGGTATATAACATAGACATATAACTCCCTCCCCTTGGTTGACAGAATGAGAAAACAAACTTTTTATTTAAACTCAGCATACACAATGTATCGTAAACACAAGTTCAAATACTCCTACATAAAGTCCAGAGAGAGGAGCTAAACAAAAACAAAAAAATCGATACTGGTGATTCTGACATCATGGTTTCAAACAATACTAATATTTAATTTCAAAGTTATTTCTTGAGAACAATCTAATATAACCCATCCACAGCAACTAAAATACAAGTAGTAATATTAGTGAAATTAGCTTTCAAAACGGCATTGAATTATATTCAAGTTCTGCATAGTTCCGAACTCAAGGTAGATTTTGATTCCAATGATAATATTTAACATTTTATAACGTGAGCACATTTCCAGTGGCTTTACTCAGTAAGTCAGAGGTCATGCTTTATTTTACAGGCAGTATTGTATCAATAGTGCACAATCATTATACAACAAGAATGTTAAGAATCAATAACTTTTACTCACCTAAGGAAACTACTGTTACAACCGAGGCAGGAGGAGTGCACTGTTTATTCTAGTTCCACTTCTCCACGGGTCACAACACATATTTAAATTTTTTCCCACTTACAGATATAGTCAATCATAGACTATTTTTATCCCAGAATAAAACACACCAGGATTTTTCAATAAACAAAATTATCAGTTTATTATAAAACAAGTCTTAACCAGTAATGAAGTAAAGCATAAACACACAGATTGAAACATTAAAGCTCCCTTTTCACCTCACACACACACACACCATAAAAATAAAGGAATTTTTGTTTTTAGAGCTCTGTTACAGACCAAAAACCTGAGCTGAATATTTGCTCATTCTTGAAGAAAACAACAGATGAGCTACTGGCATACATTCTGGCCTCTGAGTACACGTAGACTGGTCACTAGGATCTTTTAGAAGAGTTCAGGCGGTGTTGAGAATTAATTTAGCAAGCTTTTCTTCAAAGACAGGAGACGAGGTGAGTTGACACAGTGGACTTCTCGTGATCTTTTAGAGGAGTGCTAGAAAGCTGAGCTGGGTTGTGATCTTCTCTCCTCTCCTTGGAAGCTCTCTCCCTTTTTATACAGTTCAACCCCAACTCAAAACAATTCAAAAGCGAAACCGACAAAAGGTCAACCTTTTGACCTCCATCAATCTTGACCTGTCACTTCTTTGTAAACAACTTTTCCAGGTGTCCAAAGTTCTCTGTTGTTTATTGAGCTGGAAATCAGGTGGTTTCCCAGAAAGGCTTGATGATGTTGCTGGAAGTCAGGTGGTTTCCCGGAAAGGCTTGTTTTCCACACAAGACCTCTCAGTGCTCCTTTTAAAAAACATTTCTAGGGACTGTTTTGCAAAGTCAAGTGGGCTTTACATGACCCACTTTGAAAACCCCGAAGTTTAACATTTCTTCAATCTTTCAAAAAAGAATCCTCAAAAAATATATTCAACAAAACAGAGGCATTTTCGTAAGACTACCACGATGAAAAATGTTTGAAACTAATATGGAACTATGTTACGTCAGTCATTCCTTTAAAACTGCAATAGATAATTCTGTAGAGAAGTGCTCTAAATAAAGACACCCTGAGATGAATAATGGACTAAATCACCAATGCTGAAGGAAACTTGTTTTAAGATTAGTAGCTGTTTGTAACCTCCCAGTTCCTTCATTTAGAAAGAGACCATAATATAAAGGTCAGTAGAAGTGACCAGAAAGTAACTAGCCTGCTTCCTCCTTCCACTACTATATGAATGTAGTTTTGTGTGCGCTACTAATTATAAAGGTCACTACTCATCACTATTGGACACCTTGATTAACTTAATACTGGCTCATGGTCAATTCTCCATTCCGTTTCAGTTCTCCATTAGAAACCACGCACATAACTATACTTTCTAACTTTCTAGCACCTGCCTCACCCAAACTACCGCAGTAGCAATGTGGCCCTTATTACCAAATTTTACCTTGGTCTGTCCTAGTGCTCCCACACAGTGCTACCCAGTGGCTACAGCATGGCTGGTGGAAGGCTGCTGGCTTTCAGTGGGGGACACTGCAGATGACCTTGCAGGACACCCTCAAGCAGCTTTGGACTGCACCCTCTTGCCATGACCAGCAGTCTGGGCTGGCTGGCTGAGAAGCACCAGGAAGAGCACTAGTGGAGAGGCAGTGGTGGGAACACAAATGCTGCCATCCTGAGTCATCCCATGGGGTGGCACCTCACCAATTGCGGTAATCTGTTGAATCACTGGATTGCCAGGCAAGTCCGCATGTCCCTCTGAGCACGAAGATCCATGGCCGTGATGGAACAGTTTGAGTCTGGATGGCAGCAAGCATGGATTTCAGGACCTCCGCCGGGCTTCCACTGCAGCACTCAGACATTGGGCAGCTTATTCCTGTGCTGAAATGGAAGAAGAGACAGCAGCCACCAGATGCTGCATCATGGTTAGGTCCGCAAGTGCTGTGATGGAGCTGGCCACCACTTGCATGCTGGAAAGAACGGGTTCCAAGATTTGCACAATGCCCTCTGCCACATTGGAGCCAGACTCCTCCATGCTCCTTAAAAGTGACAGGAGGCTGTCTGGCAGGCCTGCCAACACACCACCAAGGATCTTGGTGTGCATCCTCATCAAAGTCCTCATCTGAGTTTCCTATAGCAGAACTCACCTGCAACCTCACCCTCCAGTGAGCTGGCACACAAGCTATCCTTTCCCTCGGCCTTGCTGCAGCCCACTCGCACCCAGTGACTCACCATGCGCTGATCCCGACTCTATACTAGCCTCTAAAGTTCACACAGTGCCATTATCTGAGTAGGTAGCTGCAAGTGGTATCAGTGGTCTGGTGTTGCTCTCCATCTCTTCCTCCTAAGGCTGCTGCAGCTGGACAAGCAGCTGTGCTTGGGTATCTGAAAGCAGAAAATCAGAAGGGTTGGAATGAGGGAAGCTGGAGTGGAGTGCAAAGCAATAGATCCATGGTCGCAAAATCTGCAGCCTAAACTTCATGCCAGATAGCAGGATGAGTTAAGGTGGGAGTTGAGAAGGGACATAAGGCGGGAACATACCATAATCCTCCAAGTTCTCAGCAATGCCAGATGCAACAGGCTCTGTAACAGTCACAACGCCAACGTAGGGTTCAGGGGATGCAGGCGTACCTGTCCTCAGCTAGTTCCGCTCGGCTCCTTTCTATTGTATGCCACCTTGTCTTGCAATAAAGAAAGAAGAATGTTAATGATTGTGTTGCACTATGTTTAGGTGATGGGCCTGCCACAGCTAAATAGCTGGAAGTTTGTGGAGGAAGCAAGAGGAGGGTGTGGGGCTGGCATCATTGGAAGGTGTGCAAGGGTGGAGTATCTGAATGTTAGGCTTGAGTCCTGAACACCAGGGACTGCTTAATAGGTGAGTGCTAGGAGCGTGGTGCATTGAGCAGTCTTAAGAGGTTGGTGGTGTGATGGTTTGGAGATGTCATGTGATGATGCACGCACTGACCTTGACCACCCATAATGAACTTGTTCCGGGACTGCTTCTAGGTCCTCGGGGCCAGACTCCAGGAGTTGATCTCCCTAGCTATCTGTTCCTATTTCCTTCAGAGAGCATTCCTTGTGGACTGCCTGACCCCACGCAGAAACATGGCCTGTCTCCCACTGTCAACTTCCACGACTAAGGCCTCCAGTGCAGCAGCTTTGAACCTGGGAGTTCTCTCCCTGCTGAGTATTTCCAGCATTTCTTGTTTTTATTTCAGATTTCCAGCATCCGCGGTATTTTGCTTTTAATGGTGCTTCATTTGCTTAGTTTCCAATTGTAGACAATTGCAGTACCAGCAGTCAGCAGCAGCATCCTTTCCATCAGTACAACTCCCCTTTAAGAGGGGCAGACTGGCGTAAAGAGTTGCAGGCTACCTGGAACGTGCTAGCCTCGCATTTTCTTTTAGTCAGCATGGTGTGTGGCTTGGAAGAGATCTTGCAGGTGGTGGTGTTCCCATGCATTTGCTGCCCTTGTCCTTCTAAGTAGTAGAGGTCTCGGGTTTGGATGGTGCTGTCTCAGGAGCCTTGGTTTGTTGTTGCAGTGCATCTTGTAGATGGTACACACTGCTGCCACTGTGCATCGGTGGTGGAGGGAGTGAATGTTGAGGGTGCTGAATGGGTCCCAATCAAGCGGGCTGCTTTGACCTGGATGGTGTTGAGCTTCTTGAATGTTGTTGGAGAGTATTCCACCACACTCCTGACTTGTGCCTTGTAGATGGTGGTCAGGAGATGAGTTAGTCGCCGCAGAATTTCAAGCCTTTGACCTGCTCTTGTAGCTACAGCATTTCTGTGGTTGGTCCAGTTCAGTTTCTGGTCAATGGTAACCCCCAGAATGTTGATAGCGGGCGATTTAGCGATGGTAATGCCATTAAATGTCATGGGGAGATGGTTAGATTCTCTCTTGTTGGAGATGGTCATTGCCTGGCACTTGTGTGGCACGAATGTTACTTGCCACTTATCAGCCCAAGCCTGGATATTGTCCAGGTCTTGCTGCATTTCTACACACACTGTTTCAGTATCTGAGGAGTTGTGAATGGTGCTGAACAATGCTGTTAACCAGGAAATTCCAGAATTTGAACCCAGCGACGATGAAGAAATTATGATATTTTTCCACCTCAGAATGGTGCGTGACAGTGTTCCCATGCACCTGCTGCATTGTCCTTCTAGGTGGTACAGGTTTCATGTTTGGGAAGGTGCAGTCAAAGAAGCCTTTGCAAGTTGTAGTGCACCTTATAGATGATACACACCGCAGCCACTGTGCGCCAGTGGTGGAGCGAGTGAATGTTTAAGATGGTGGATTAGGTGCCAATCAAGTGGGCTTTCCTCTCTGATTAAAGCATTCCAAATACTCTGTTTGTCACTTGTAATTAAAATAATTATAGGCTGTTTTGCCAACTGAATATAGGTGATAAACAAGTGAGATAGCTGGAGGTGTCTTCACTGTCAACACAATTGCTAATATCAGGATAATTGGAGGTTGTTTCAAAATTCAACGTTTTTTGGAAATGCAACAAAATTACATTAGGAAAAGACACTCTCAGTTTAATACATTTTTGAAGTTTTACAGGTGTGTAAACATCAGTCTGTCTTTTCCCCCCACATTCTAGTTTTTCTTTTTAAAAAAAAAAGCTTCTGTTTTGAAACAAAATCTCTAAATAAATGGTACCTGAATAAAAATTTTGACATTGATCCTCTAGCTTTCCAAGTAATTTTGAAAACATTTGAGCGGAAACTGTTAGAAGCTGAAAAAACCGTACAGTACTGCTCACTGATATGGATGTAACCTGGGAAATTAAGTACACTGCACATGTTCAAACTGCATAATCTAAATTCAGTGTCACAGCAACGGATAAGTATGTTAACTCCAAGTCCAGACTTTTTGGAGAGGAGCGATCTTCAACTAAAATCTTTCATAAAGGCATTGAAAACACAAAAAAATACAGATACAATTAATCATGTTATTGTGAAATATATGGTTTGATTTTTATAATATGTTTAAAGCCTTATTCTAGGCATTACAAATTTTAATTACTGATGGAAAAATCCAGATTTTAAAAAATTTCAGAAAATGTCTTGAGGGAAAGTAGTGGGAATCCAATGACTAAATTGCACAACCCAGGTTCAGATTGTTTTGAGTGATGAGTTTATGTAGATAAAAACCTATTATAAATGTGGACACACTGTTTGCCCTCTGCTCTCCCTTCACAATAAAAAAAACTAACCCTCATTCCTCTCTTTCTTTTCAGGAGCTGAGAATTTAGAAGCCCCTGCGCCAGTCAACGAAGTGGAGGCAAGTCTTCAGGAAGGTGCATGTCACTCAATCTGACACTCAAGCACCAGCTCAGATAATGGTCAAATAACCCATATTTTAAAGGCTCGGTTAGAGCAGGCATCCACAAAGTGGTGGCTCACAAGGCACAAATGCGCAGAAGGTAGGGCAGAGGGATAGGAGTCACATGTGCAAGCTCACCAGAAGGCAAGGTCATACACTAGTTCTGCTTCAGAGGACCTACCTTCTGACTTTCGAGGATCCAGACTACTGAAGAAAGCTCTTGGGCATCTACCAGGAAATGCAAGGTGCATTGGAAACCTGCCAGAGAGCTGCGAACAATGTAACAGAGCATGGAGGAGTCTAGCTCCAATCTACCCGAAGGGTTTTGCACACAGCATTGACCATTTTGTCCAACATGGACTGAGCAGTCAGCTCCATTTACAACAAAGTGGAACCCATCATGATGGAGCCTCTGCTGACAACTCCCATGGCAGCACAGATTGTTGGCATGGAAACTCAGATGGCTACTATGGCTGCTCAAACTGCTGCCATACATTTTCAGATGACTGCCACCTTGCCTCAGGGACAAAGGTCAACAGCAATCTTCAAAATGTCACAGGAATTCTGAACTCTACAGAGTCATACGAGTGCTAATGCGTCATCCCAGGAGAATGACCTTGGTTCCATAGTAGAGGCAGCTGCTATCTCCTCGGAATGACAGCATGCCTGATTCCCCACCAGCCACTTCATCTAGCTGATGCCATACAGCCAACTGGGCCAGAATGCTCCAGCCACATTTTAGGAAGCTTGTGAGGGTCCTTGAGAGTGCAGAGGACATTTACCAGAATGGTTCCAGGGATGAGGGAATTTAGCTAAAAGGTTAGGTTGGAGAAGCTGGGGTTGTTCTCATTCAAGCAAAGGAAATTGAGGGGAAATTTGATAAAGGTGTGCGAGATTATGAAAGGTTTAGATAAGGTAGACAAAGAAAAGCTCTTCCCATTAGCAGATGGTACAATGTCTAGGGGGATACAGATTTAAGATTTTGGGAAGAGATGCAGGGGAGATGTGAGGAAGAACTTTTTTTGTACTCAGCGAGTGGTAATGTCCAGGAACCCGCTGCCTACAAGGGTGATGGAAGAGGCGACAATGAATGATTTCAAAAGGAAATTTGATGGGCACTTGAGGGAAATAAACTTGAAGGCCTATGAGGTTAGAGCGGGGAATGGGACTGGTTGGATTGCTCGACAGAGTGCTGTCAAGAATTCGATGGGTCAATGGCCTCCTTCTGTGCCTTAATGATTCTATAAAGATGTAATAGATTTGATTGACAAATTTCTTTTTGTTCTGGATTTTGTGTTGTTTATACCGACTCATAGAATCATAGCAGCAGGTCCTTCGGCCCGACGTGCCTCTGTGAACTCTTTGAAAGAGCTATCCAATTAGTCCCATTCTCCTGCTCTTCACCAAGAGTCCGGCAAATTTTTCCTTTTCAAGTATACATCCAATTTCCTTTTGCAAGTTACTACTGAATCTACTTCCAACATCCTTTCAGGCAGCAATTCCAATTCATAACAAAAACAACTTGTTGCGTTAAAATAATCCTCCTTATTTATCCTCATACATTGGTCCTGAGGGGAGATGGTGGGGTAGTGGTAATGTCACTGAACTAGTAATCCAGAGGCCTGGGCTAATGCCCTAGGAACATGGTTTCAAATCCCACCTTGGCAGCTGGTGGAATTTAAATTCAATTAATTAATAAAAATCTGGAATTGAAAGCTAGTCTCAGTAATGGTGCCACGAAACTATCGACCGCCATAAAAACACATCTGGTTCACTAATGTCCTTTAGGGAAGGAAATTTGCTGTCCTTACCCAGTCTGGCCTACATGCGTCTGCAGATCCACACCAATGTGCTTGACTCTTAACTGCCCTCTGAAATGGCCTAGCCAGCTACTCAATTGTCAAGGGTAATTAGGGATGGGCAGCAAATACTGGCTTTGCCGGTGACTCCCACATCCCATGAAAGAATAATAAAAAAAGAGTTAAGTTAATGTTGGAGAAGTGGTCCCTGAAGTTCCTCTATGGATATGGCCTCCCATTCAGCACCCTCCTCTTCCCCCGCTTCTAGCAACTTCTCCTGCTCCATGGTATCTTCCTTGCAACTCGCCTTTGTCCTCCAGCACCAAAGGCAACCTGATGAGATCACCCATGTCTGCAGCCAAACAATTTGAGGCAACCTAAAACGGTGCAACACTAGCAAAATCTTTATTTGTTTACACTAAGTGAATTTTTCAGAGTGATATAACACACCGAGAGATGGCCAGAAATCAACCATCAGCCTGAAATGATAAACCATCATTATGCTTTTATGTATCACTGGTGAGGATATATCCTGCCTGATTCTGTGCTGATTGAGTTTAGCACGTGGCAAGTGAAACACTGGGGTATTTGAAAATCAGAAACAGATCCAGCCTTTATGTGCCTTTTAAACATTGCCAACATGCACTCCTGCCGCAAGCACATCAACCTTAAATAATCCGACGGGAGGTGCACTTCTGGCTGGAAAATATGTACACTTCCTGCCCACCATATTAGGGCCTTAGCAGGCCAGTTAGTGCCCAAAGCACAGGACGACTGAATTTCTGAGGTTAAATCTTTTCTCACACTGTGGATTGCCATTAATGGAAAAAAAAATTAAAAATGTTTATAGTACCTGGAAATGATGATAATTGTGTGTGCCCCACTAAGGCTGTAGATGCACCAATTGTTCCCAGACCGCCAAACTCCGAACGCCCTGAGCTTGTAGTGTGCAGTCCAAAGGCTGCGTGGTTAACCATTGGGAAGGCACTCGATACTGCAGACAAATTAAAAGGCTGATCTCCAGCTGCTGCTCTAAACATTTGCCCTGAAAGTGAACAATAAGTTAAATGCTATAATATTTTTTTTAATGTATTGGGGAGTGAAAAAAGGATGTTAAAAGTAGTTTGATACTAGTAGCAACTTCATCTATATACATTTAAATACTTCTCCCATTTTGTAATTTGCTATCAATTACATTTCAAACATTTTTTCCACAGTAGATATATATATAAAAAAAAAATCAGTATCCGTGCAGACTCAACAGCCTAATCATAATACACTGTTTTGTATCATCCACTGGTATAGAGATGACTATTTGATAGCAATGCCCAGAAGGCTAGCATCTATTTCTTGTGGCACTTGTGTCCAAACAACAAGATATCTGAAAAGAATAACTTTGAATCAAAGAAATAAGAAAGGAAAAGACTTTCATTTATATAGCATCTCTACAGACAGACAACTGCAAAAAACACACACTTATTGGCAGTCCCAAATAACTTACATTAATTATTACAGACACAAGCTGCACCTTGAAACCGCAAATTACGAACTACAGACAGCCCTCAATGCACCAAGTCCACTTGCAATTTAAAACATCAGGCACAGAGGTAAGTGCGAGGGGGCAACAGTGAAAAAATTGGCATTTGTCTCAGGGATAGAGCGGATTCTCTGCTGCTATGGATGCTGGGTACAGAACTCCACAAAAGCCAGGAACTGTCTCAGAATGATCAGTATTCTCATGAAATGAGGCATGAGTCTCCAGGGCATTGCCTCTACAGCCTTAGAGATAATGGTTTTTTTTTTAAAGGAGATTATTTACATGGCGATCATGGCATTAAATGCCCCAGCATAGTGCACCTGCGTCATGACATCACCTGACCACCACTGCGGCACAGTGGCGCAGTGGTTAGCACCACAGCCTCACAGCTCCAGCAACCCGGGTTCAATTCTGGGTACTGCCTGTGTGGAGTTTGCAAGTTCTCCCTGTGTCTGCGTGGGTTTTCTCCGGGTGCTCCAGTTTCCTCCCACATGCCAAAGACTTGCAGGCTGGTAGGTAAATTGGCCATTATAAATTGCCCCTAGTATAGGTAGGTGGTAGGGAAATATAGGGACAGGTGGGGATGTGGTAGGAATATGGGATTAGTGTAGGATTAGTATAAATGGGTGGTTGATGATCGGCACAGACTCGGTGGGCCGAAGGGCCTGTTTCAGTGCTGTATCTCTAAACTAAACTGCAGAGAGCTGAAACCACATGGAGCACAGTGAGGGTGTCAATATTCAGGGGTGGGTCTGCGGTGGGTAAAGTCTCAGCATTTCGGTTTGGGGTAGGCTTTGTATTCAGAGGCCAGCTCTAAAATTGGAGCATGAGAACATTAGGGGCTTGGGGACACGTGGAGACTGGTGAATGGGCTTGTGGGAAGTGAAGGAGAAAGGAAAGAGAAGGGTCCGGAGGAAAGAGAAGAGAAATGGGAGATCAGGGATTGAGAGGGGATGGGGATATTCATCATCATTGTTTGTTGTGCAAGGAACAGCAGCAACATGTGGTGCAAGCAGCTCTGAGGAGGAACAGCCAGTAAAGTGGAAGAAACAAAGATGAAGGGAAGTGGAAGATCGTTAAACTGAGACCATGGGATCCTTCACCACAGGTGGCTATTGAGATAGAGAAAAGTATTTGATATGAAGGGGAAGGGGATAAATATCTGAAAAGGAAAAATATATTTAAGGATCTGTAGATTACAGGAGACAGTGCAAGCACCAGGGCTGAGGGCTATGGTGGCCGATGATGGACACCAAGAATACTGGGCACCCCTGCTAACTCCCCCCCACACACACGCATTTGCACACTTTTTCTTTATTAAAATAAATTAATAACTATTAACTCGAACCTTTTGCTCAAATGAGTGAGAATACTTTACATAATGAACCCAGTGTCTTACAGCAAGCTAAACTTGGGAAGTTTGTACATTTCCAGCTTATAATGAACTTTCGAGGAGCTAAAGCGGGTTTAAAAAAAAATTCAAGTGATGTTTTTAATCAGAAACTGTGTGTACAAGTGTTGAGACTGCTGAGTAACCAAATCCATTTTAGAGACGGTAATATACAGGTTGAGAAGAGGAATAAGGCACAGACAAACAGGGAGAGTTTTACCAGGCTCTTGTGTCTCTCCTCACATCAGCGACACGAGAGCAGTGTGCATCAGTGTGGTTCTATGTCTACGCTAATCACGACGCAAGCGACGCAGTGACATAGCATGAGGGCACCATAAGGACGTACATACGGATAGGCCCGATAGGATCTTTGGAGGAGCTGCTACGGTGGCCCCGAGGCTGAGCTTTTGCAGGCACAGACAGGACCAATAATTCTGATTTTAAATACTTCCCTAGAAGCTGAGCGCTTCAAAATAAAAATAATCGAACAATAAGGCGTCGAGTTCAAACTGGGTACCAGACAGGGGACAGACCACCTGTAAATCAGACTGTCTGGTATAAAACCAGACAACTGGCTACCCTACGGAGGGCTTCCTCCTGTGCTGTAATTTCTTGGTTTCTCCTCTGCCTGTTCACGGATGGCCTCCTGGTTCTTGGAACTTCACACAACAGCTGTTGGTGTGGAACCATGAGCAAAAATAGTCCAACTACTGGGATAATCCAGCTTGTAAGGTAAAGGTAATAACATTTGTAATGGTCATGTGATCTGATAACCTTTGACCATGCCTCCAACTACAGCTGGCAACCATAACTAGACAGTCCTTCAAACTGCATTCTGTCGACCTGTGCGGTATTTCAACTTCAGGCAGTGGAATCTATTTTTACCATTCCTGTCAAATATCAGGCATTTCAAATTTAAAACTGTATTATCTGCAGAGCAGAGGGGCATGTGTCAAAGCGGATGTATGGGAGGAAAGCTCCGGTCAGACTGCAGTCAATGTGGGCCAGCTGAATCCTCAAAACCCAATTTAAATCGTGAAAGCGGCTGAGAAACAGTGGGGAAAAGTAAAGCTACAATTAGAACATCTCATCTCATTCCACCAGTACGTCAGGGACTGATGAGTTGCTGGTAGCCCCCGACCCACCCCCCCAGTGCTTCAAAGATAAATGGCTGTAGCACATGGAGGAAGGGTGTCTCAGACAGGGACTGCAGGACAGTAATTCCCCCCTCACCACTTCTGCTCCCCAATTTTGCTGGAATCTCCTAGGCATTAGCCCTACAACAGCTGCCTTGCCCTGTGGAGGCGGCCAATGTAGCAGTACCCAGGATCAGGACATCCTTCCTTCAATCGAAAAGGGCCCTAAGATGGCAATGAACTGGGAATCCCAATGAACAGAAAATCCAGCTGGCAGGGCTCTGGAAGTAGGCATGTTTCCAGATGACAGCAAAAAAAAAGGAATGTTTCAGGGAGATATAGCTAATCCCAGGATATCCAGTTTACTGTACATAGTTTGACCACTTTGGAAATAAAGACACCTGCAAATAAACAACACCTGATGTGTCCCTAATTTACAAGTTTAACTGCATGCCTATGCTTAATGTGGTAGTGAGTTCTGGAAGCAGAATACTGTCCTTACCACAGGTCGATAGTGTGGAGCCAAACCCTGCAGCTCCTGTGGAAAGGCTGCCCTTAGAGGCAGCTGAAGCTGTAGCTGTGGAGGATGCTGAAGATGTAGGAGGAGGGCCAGAGGAAGTAGCTGTCAACCGCTCCCCAGACTCCATATCTGAAAAGGGAATCAAACATTATCAAAAAAAAGCAAATTTAGAGAGAACCCAGAAGATCTGCACCTCTGTATTACTGATTTCTACCATTGTTTTCTATTACATTGCTATCAAACAATACATTTTAAATTACCTTCAAGAATTTTTTTTCATTCAATCGGGGGATGTGGGTATCGCTGGCTCGGCCAGCATTTATTGCCCAATGCTAACTGCCCTTGAGAAGGTGGCGATGAGCTGCATTCTGCATTTAAGTGTAAGCGGTGGCGTAGTGGTATTATCACTGGACTAGTAACCCAGAGACCCAGGGTATTTCTCTGGTGACATGGGTTCGAATCCCACCACAGCAGAAGGTGGAATTTGAATTTAATTAATAAATCTGGAATTAAAAGCTAGTCTAATGATGGCCATGAAACCATTGTCGATTGTTGTAAAAACCCATTTGGTTCACTAATGTCCTTTAGGGAAGGAAATCTGCTGTCCTTACCTGGTCTGGCCTACATGTGACTCCAGACCCACAGCAATGTGGTTAACTCTTACATGCCCTCTGAAATGGCCTAGCAAGCCACTCAGTTGTACCTAACCGCTATGAAGTCAATAAAAAGGAATGAAACCGGACGGACCACCCGGCATCGACCTAGGCACCGGAAACGACAACAGCAAACCCAGCCCTGTCGACCCTGCAAAGTCCTCCTTACTAACATCTGGGGGCTTGTGCAAAAGTTGGGAGAGCTGTCCCACAGACTAGTCAAGCAACAGCCTGACACAGTCATACTCACGGAATCATACCTGACAGACAATGTCCCAGACACTGCCATCACCATCCCTGGGTATGTCCTGTCCCACCGGCAGGACAGACCCACCAGAGGTGGCGGCACAGTGGTATACAGTAGGGTGGGAGTTGCCCTGGGAGTCCTCAACATCAACTCCGGACCCCATGAAGTCTCATGGCATCAGGTCAAACATGGGCAAGGTAACTTCCTACTGATTACCACCTACCGCCCTCCCTCAGCTGATGACTCAGTACTCCACCATGCTGAACACCACTTCGAGGAAGCATTGAGGGTGGCAAGGGCACAAAATTTACTCTGGGTGGGGGACTTCAATGTCCAACACCAAGAGTGGCTCGGTAGCACCACTACTGACCGAGCCCTAAAGGACATAGCTGCTAGACTGGGTATGCGGAAGGTGGTGGGAGAACGAACGAACAAGAGGGAAAAACATACTTGACCTCGTCCTCACCAATCTGCCTGCTGCAGATGCTTCTGTCCATGACTGTGTATTGGTAGGAGTGACCACTGCACAGTCCTTGTGGAGACGAGGGCCCGCCTTCACATTGAGGATACCGTCCATCGTGTTGTGTGGCACTATCACCGTGCTAAATGTGATAGATTTCGAACCGATCTAGCAATGCAAAACTGGGCATCCATGAGGCTCTGTGGGCCATCAGCAGCAGCAGAATTGTACTCAACCACAATCTGTAACCTCATGGCCCGGCATATCCCCCACTCTTCCATTACCATCAAGCCAGGAGACCAACCCTGGTTCAATGAAGAGTGCAGGAGGGCATGCCAGGAGCAGCACCAGGCATACCTCAAAATGGAGCAGCAATATAGTTCGAAATTAGGATGGTGTGTGGCTTGGAGGGGAACTTACAAGTGCTGGTGTTCCCATGCATCTGCTGCCTTTGTCCTTATAGATGGTAGAGATCTCAGATTTGGAAAGTGTTGTTCTAACAGCCTTGGTGAGTTGCTGCAGTGTGTCTTGTAGATGGAACACACTGCTGACACTGTGCATCAGTGGTGAAGGAAGTGAATGTTGAAGGTGGAAAATGGGGTGCCAATCAAGTGGGCTGCTTTGCCCTGGGTGGTGTCGAGCTTCTCGACTGTTGTTGGAGCTGCACCAATCCAGGCAAATGGAGAGTATTCCATCACACGCCTGACTTGTGCCTTGTAGATGGTGGACAGGCTTTGGGGAGACAGGAGGTAAGTTATTCGCCACAGAATTTCCAGCCTCTGACTTGCTCTTGTCGCCACAGCATTTATGTAGCAGGTCCATTTCAGTTTCTGGTCCTGACTCCCAGGATGTTGATCGTGGGGGTTTCAGTGATGGCAATGTCATTGAATGTCAAGGGAAGATGGTTAGATTCTCTCTTGTTTGAGATGGTCATTGCCAGGCACATATGTTACTTGCCACTTATCAGCCCAAGCCTGGATGTTGTCCAGGTCTTGCTGCATCTGGACACGGGATGTTTCGGTATCTGAGCAGTCACAAATGGTGCTGAACATTGTGCAATCATCAGCAAACATCCCCACTTTTCACCTTATGATGGAGGGAAGGTCATCGATGAAGCAGCTGAAGATGGTTGGGCCTCGGACACTACCCTGAGGAACTCTTGCAGTGATGTGCTGGGACTGAGATGATTGACCTCCAACAACCACAAGCATCTTCCTTTGTGCTCGGCATGACACCCAACCAGCGGAGAGTTTTTCCCACTGACTCCAGTTTTGCTTGGGCTCCTTGATGCCATACTCGGTCAAATGCTGCCTTGATGTGAAGGGCAGTCACTCTCACCTCACCTCTGGAGTTCCACTCTTTTGTCCATATTTGGACCAAGGCTGTAATGAGGTTAGAAGCTGAGTGGCTCTGGCGGAACCCAAACTGAGCGCCAGTGAGCAGGTTGCTGAGTAAGTGCCACTTGATAGTGGTGTCGATGACCCCTTCCATCCCTGGTGGCATCAAAAAGGTACATTTTGCTCAATAGCATATTCCCTACCTCAAGTTAATATCTTATTCTGTAGTTATCCAACACCACTATTTTACTGGAATGAAATAAGCTAAAATCCATAGTTCGTACCAAGAGTCCCAACCATATATTAGGACCAGATGAGATGCATCCAAGGATATGGAGGGAAGTGAGGGTGGAAACCGGAGAAGCACTGGCCATAATTTTTCAGTCTCCCTTAGACTCGGGGGTGGTGCTAGAGGACTGGAGAATTGCAAACGTCACACCCTTGTTCAAAAATGGGCATAAAAATACACCAGCAACTATAGGTGGGAAAACTTCGAGAAAAACTAACTGTGGCATTACAAGGGTACTTATACTAGAATAGACAAGACCTAATTTTTTCTGCTGAGTTTAGTGCAGAGATAAGTACAGGAACATAACATAGTTCAAAATTTTTGAATGGTGAGTCAGATGGCGAGATGTTGCTTATGCACAGCATTGGGAAGAGCATACATCTTGAACAACAACTTCTGGATTTCCACATTTAACTGCACATATGCAGTCGGAAGTTGCTGTCCGATTTACACAAAAATAACGATTAGCCCCGTGAGCTGCACCACTATTTTCAGAACAAAATCTGGCCTGATATTTCATTAATTGTATTTGAGAGGGGAAAAGAGCTGAAGTCCACACAGTTGCAATTTTGGATGCACATTGGTAGGTTTCGGCTTCTTTTTGAAGGGGAAGTGAGCACCGATAGTGTAAAATTTATTTCTAGGAAGGTCGGGGGCATGCCCTTCCCTCCAAAGAAATTTTGATTAATTATTGTTGAACTTTCTAAACTTTACTGTGACACAGGATTTGAAGTCAAACAGAACTGAATCTATACATGAACACCATTTCAGAATAAAACCCTTTGGAATCATTTTTGGTTTCAAATGCTGAACCACAATACGCTTTACCCTTCAGTTGTATGCCTCCATATATTTTAGCCATTTTACAATCAAGACAAATTATAGGAAGCAATAGCCGTACCCTATAAAACAACAAAAGAAAGCAACCGTGAAGAACATTCCTTAAATATTGAAACACACCTCACACCATGGCAACAGTTAACATCAGTCAGACCGACACTTTACACTCTCTTATGTAATGATACCCTGAAACCTGCAACTTTTGCTCAATCAATATGGTTGGGATAAATTATTTCCATGAACATAAAAACTACGCCGATATTTTAGACTGAGGTGGAGTAGGTTGTTAAATAGACTACAGGGATAAAATGCTAATTTTTGTGGCAAGCCTGGCTTGAACAAAATTCAGCAATTCAAGCAGAGAACCCAGCAGAAATATGTTTTTGTAGAATTTAGTATAAACAGGTGCTAACATAACTTTAAAATTATCCATCAACTTGGACTCTGTAAAACACGACTTACCAATGAAACTGGATATTATTTATTAAATGTTTTGGGCCAGTTCAATGCCGAATGACATTACAGAGCTATCATTTCAACTTTATGTAGCCTCATGCTGTGCTCCAATTGAATTTTTAATAGAATGCAAAGCTTTCCGTGGCGTACTGTTTGAACTCTCCACTGCAGTTGATTGTGTTTAACTTCCTCCATAGTAGGTTTTGTAATTATTATGTCTCCAATATGTTGGAAATAATCATACTTTAGACTTGGAAAGGCTAGAGTTTTTGTTTATTCCATTCAGCTTCCATGCTCCCTGGTATAGGACTGCCCCAGGCTAGTGTCCTATTGCATGGCACATGACTCTGCAATGCAGCTGTGAATGTGTTGTTGATGGTCTTTTCTGTTTTTGCGGTTCAGCTGTAGGTCAAATATGGATTCTGTTCCTTCTCATTAGGCTACGGATCTCAGTCTCACTGATGTACGAACTTGGAGTCTCAGTTTCACCAACAACTTTTGCTGGGCTCCAGGTTTTCATGATTGGATTCTGTACATGTACAGTTAGTCCTTTCAACAGTCCTTTAGCATGCTTGTTAAAATGTTACCCTCCTCTTAGCTGTGCTTCATGAGTTGTCTCACTACCTGCTGGTCACTTGGAGGACGTATTTTGCTTAGTAGTGTAGTCTTACATTTTCTTCCATTCAACAGCTCTGCCGGTGATTTTACATCAGCCTTGAGAGGTGTGGATCGGAGTGACAACAATGCAAGATTTGGGTCTTCCTTTGTCTCCTGGCATTTCGCAAGGGTTTTTTTGACTATCTGGATGTGTATTTCTATAAACCTGTGTCCCGTGGGTAGTGTGGTGATGGTGTTGAACCCGTGCTGGTCAGCGAATTCCTTAAATTCTCTGGATGTGAATTGGGTACCATTGACACGTATTAATCTTTCGGGAATCCCTTGCTCAGCCAACAGAACTCGTACTGCTGAGATAATTATTGGGGCTCTCAAGACTTTCTCCTTCTGGATAAAAGGGAACTTAGAGTAGTAGTCTGGAACTATGAGATATCATTCTTGATTATGTGTGAATAAATCGGCTCCTACAGCATGCCATGGTCTGGGTGGTACTTCAGTGGCTATCATCTCTTTTTGCTGTGTACTTCTGGCATACATTGCATGTAAACACCATATTTTCAATGTCTTTGTATATACCAATCCAGTACACAGCTGATGTGGCTCTGAGCTTAGATTTCTCCATTCCTATGTGGCCATCATGCATCTTTTGGAGAAGTTCTTCCTACATTGTTTTGGGTATGATTATTTTGGATCGGGCGAGCAGAACACCATCTTCCGGTGAGATGTCATCACTGAAAGACCAGAACTGCCATACTGCTGGCTGTGTTTGCTGTATGACTTTTTTTTTGAAGGCTGCCGCAAAACCCCGAATCTGTCCCAAGTTGGGAAACACATTCCTTCTTCAGTAGCTGTCAGCTGCGAAACGGAGTGCGATGTTTTTAAACAAACAGACCAACCATAAAGCTGCTGTATTGAGCGCTCCTCCTCCCTGCAACTGTCAGAGAGAGAGAGAGAGAGAGAGAGAGAGAGAGAGAGAGAGAGAGAGAGAGAGAGAGAGAGAGAGAGAGAGAGAGAGAGAGAGAGAGAGAGAGAGAGGGGGCAGGGAAAACAAAGGGGGGGGGGAAACAAGGGGCGGCACAGTGGCGCAGTGGTTAGCACCACAGCCTCACAGCTCCAGGGACCCGGGTTCAATTCTGGGTACTGCCTGTGCAGAGTTTGCAAGTTCTCCCTGTGACCGCGTGGGTTTTCGCCGGGTGCTCTGGTTTCCTCCCACTGCCAAAGACTTGCAGGTGATAGGTAAATTGGCCATTGTAAATTGCCCCTAGTGTAGGTAGGGAATATGGGATTACTGCAGGGTTAATATAAATGGGTGGTTGTTGGTCGGCACAGACTCGGTGGGCCGAAGGGCCTGTTTCGGTGCTGTATCTCTAAAAATAAATAAATAAAAACAAAGAGGAGGGAACAAAGAGAGAGAGGGAGGGGGGAGCAAAGAGAGAGAGAGGATGGCAACAGAGAGTGAGAGAGAGAGAGAAACAAAAAGATTCAACTCCCAATTATAAATGGAAATCTAAACATTTCTTCTGCATTACCCAGGTTTGACCACACCTATTAAACTGCCCAAAACAAGTAATGGAAAATGAATTTGCATGTTAGCACCACAATCAATATGAAAAGATTAGACCATTTGACTCATCAGGAATGTCAGGCCTTTAATCCAAGTTGTGACATCAGCTGTAAGCAATGCTTACATTGCAATGCCACTCCAAACTCAAACCGACATGAATTTTGCGCTCGGCATGATCTTGAGCTCTTCTTCCGTTGCCTTCGCTTCCAAGCTCATTTCCTTGGCCAGAAGTCCTCCCCGCAACCAGCGGACCCATTCACCCACCTTCCTCCTGGACCCCTCCCTCTGGCCTCTTACCCGCTCTGGATCTTTTCATTGAGATCTGTCAACGTGACATCAGCCGTCTTAATTTCTCTGCCCCCCTCACTCACTCTAACCTGTCTCCCTCTGAACCTGCTGCACTCCGTTCTCTCAGGTCTAACCTTGACATTGTGATCAAAGCCACTGACAATGGTGGTGCTGTTGTTGTCTGGCGCACCAACCTCTACCTTGCAGAGGCTGAGCGCTAACTCTCAGATACTTCTTCCTACCTCCCCGTGGACCATGACCCCACCACCAAACATTAAGCCACTGTCTCCAGGACTGTCACTGATCTCATCTCTTCTGGAGATCTTCCCTGTTCAGCTTCCCATCTCATGGTCCCGCAACTCCAAAAGCCCGCTTCTATCTCCTTCCCAAAATCCACAAACAGGACTGCCCTTGTAGACCCATCATTTCAGCCTGTTCCTGCCCCATCGTACCGTGACTCTATCTTTTCTCCCCTGGTCCAGGCTCTTCCCACCTATATCCATGATCTTCTGACGCCTCACATCATTTCAACGGTTTCCAGTTTCCTGGCCCTAAATGCCTCCTCTTCACCAATCTCTCTACACCTCCATCCCCCACCAAGACAGTGCAAGGGCTCTCCGCTTTTTCCTTGAACAGAAGCCAAACCATCCCCATCCACCCACCTCCCTCCTCCACCTGGCTGAACATGTTCTTACATTGAACAACTTCTCCTTCAACTCCACTCACTTCCTCCAAATAAAAGATGTTGCTATGGATACTCACATAGGTCCTAGTTATGCCCGTCTTTGTTGGATATGTCTAACATTCCTTGTTCCAGTCGTACTCAGATCCCCTTTCCCAATTCTTTTTCCGGTACATTGATGACTGTATCGGTGCAATTTCCTGTTCTTACCCCGAAAAGGAAAATTTCAATTTTGCTTCCAATTTCCACCCTTCTCTCACCTCATATTTATTATAAGCCCACTGACTCCCACAGCTACCTCGACTACACTTCCTCACACCCTGCCTCCTGTAAGGATTGCATCCCATTTTCCCAGTTTCTCTGTATCCGACATATCTGTTCTGATGATACAACCTTCCACAACAGCGCTTCTGACATGTCTTCCTTTGTCCTCAACCAAGGATTCCCTTGCACTTTGGTTGACAGGGCCATTGATCGTGTCCACCCCATTTCCCGCACCCCTTCCCCTCCCTCCCAGAACTGCGACAGGGTTCCCCTTGTCCTCACTTTCCACCCCATCAGCCTCCACATCCTTCACCATTTTCGCCACCTCCAGCATGATGCCACTACCAAACACATATTTCCTTCCCCTCCAGTCAGCATTCCGAAGAGACCACTCACTCCGCGACACCCTGGTCCACTCCTCCATCACCCCCGACACCTCATCCGCTTCCCGCGGCACCTTCCCATACAATCACAGGAGGTGAAATACCTGCCCTTTTATCCCCTCTCTCCTCACCATCCAAGGCCCCAAACACTCCTTCCAGGTGAAGCAGAGATTTACTGGTACTTTCTTCAATTTAGTATACTGTATTTGCTGTTCACAATGCGGTCTCCTTTACATTGGGGGAGGCAAAACGATGATTGGGTGACCGCTTTGCAGAACACCTCCACTTGGTCTGCAAGCATAAACCCGACCTTCCAGTTGCTTGCCATTTTAATTCACCACCCTGCTCTCATGCCCACATTTCTGTCCTCGGCCTGCTGCAGTGTTCTACTGAAGCTCATGCAAGCTCGAGGAACAGCATCTCATCTTCCAATTAGGTACTCTACAACCTTCTGGACTCAATGTTGAGTCCAATAATTTCAGACGATGAGACCCATTATTTTTATTTATTTATTTTTATATATTTTCATTTTTTTCTCTTTTTTAACCATGTTCTAGTCTTAAACTTGTTTTTCATGGTTTTGCTTTTGGACAGAGCTGTTCATTATTCTGCCATTAGCACTCTCTCTGGACTCATGCTTTCTCTTTTACTACAAGTATTTAGCACTCCACTTGCATTCTGTTCCATGACATCTCTGTCATTTAATCTCTCCTGCCCTCCGTCCTATCACAGACCTTCCCTTTTGTTGTTCTTTGCCCCCCTTGCTCAAAGGCTATTACATTTGCCAGTTCTGATGAAAGGTCACAGACCTGAAATGTTAACTCTTTTTCTCTCAACCCAAATGCTACCTGACCTGTTGAGTATTTCTGGCACTTTCTGTTCTCATTTCAAACCAGCATGAGTCTATCACATAAGCAAATAAAACCCTCTTCTTTGATCAAAATTTAACAGATATTGATTACCATAAAATCATTGAATGGTTGCAGCACAGAAGGTGGTCATTCAGCCGGTCGTGTCTGTGCCGGCTCTCTGCAAGTTCAAATCATCTAGTTCTACTTACCTGCCTTTTCCCCATAGCCCTGCAATTTTTGTCTCTTCAGATAATTATCCAATTCACTTTTGAAAGCCATGATTCAATCTGCCTCAATCACATTCTCAGGCAGCACATTTCAGATCCTAACCACTTGCTGCATAAAAAGATTTTTCTCGTGCCACCGTTGCTTCTTTTGCCAATCACCTTAAATCGGTTCCTGTTCTCGAACCTTCCACCAATGGGAACAGTTTCTCCCTAAATACTCTGTCGAAACCACTCATGATTTTGAACATCGCTATCAAATCTCCTCTCAACATTCTCTTCTCCAAGGAGAACAGCCCCAGCTTCTCCAATATATCCACGTAAATGAAGTTCCTCCTCCCTGGAACCATTCTTGTGAAACCTTTCTGCACCACATCCTTCCTAAAGTGCAGTGCCCAGAACTGGACACAATACTCCAGTTGAGGCCAAACCTGCGTTTTATACAGGTTCACACTTCTCTGCATCAGAATTCATCTGCCACTTGTCCGACCATTCCACCGTTCTATATCCTTTTGAAGTTCAACACTATCCTCCTCACAGTTCACAATACTTCCAAGTTTTGTGTCATCTGCAAATTTTGAAATTGTGCTCTGTACACCCAAATCTCGGTCATTAACATACAATACGAAAAGCAGTGGTCCTAACACGGACCCCTAGGAAATAAAAGCCTTCTACCTGACCCGAACCCGAAGGGACCCAATGACGTGTCGGGTTCGGGTCGGGTCGGGTCAGGTCAGGTCGCACTTCTGGGTCCGACATTTGGGCTTGGGTTGGGTCGGGCCGGATCGTACACGCTCTATCACCATTTCAGGTAAGTTAATTTACTTTTTGGACTTTAAAGGTGGTTTTGCTAGTTATTTTAAGCTTGTGCAGGTATGGAACAAAGTGAAAAACGTAAGGTAGGTTAACTGATGGTCAGGTCGGGTGCGGGAAAAAATGGAAGGACTCGGGCCTCATTTGCAGACCCGAGCAGGCCTTTACTGGGGAACCCTACTACAAAACTTCCTCCAGTATGAAAAACTCTGTGTCCTGTCACTCAGCCAATGTTGTGTCCATACTGCTACTGTCACTTTTATTCCATGAGCTCTAACTTTACTTACAAGCCTGGTATGTTGTACTTTAACAAATGCCTTTTGGAAGGTCATGTACACCACACCAAATGCATTACCCTCAGCAACCTTCTCTGTAATCTCACCAAAAAACTCAATCGTTAAACACGATTTGCCCTCAACAAATCCGTGATGGCTTTCCTTAATTAATCCGCATTTGCCCAAGTGACTGTTAAATTTGCCCCGAATTATCATTTCTAAAAGCTTCCCTGCCGAGGTTAATCTGACATTTTTATTTTTAAAATTACCTTCTTCGATATATGTACTTTAACGTCTAACTGTAAAGTAGACATTTTAGACATGTATTCCTAAATTCAGCGAATTTAATTAATTTAAATTACAATCTATCTATTGCATGTTCGTGTTGCTAAAGACACAGTGAAAACTACTGAATTGGATTTCCATTTGACCAGTTTTTCTTCCTTACCTTCCCACGCCCATTCCGCATGAAAATTGACCAAATTACGTAAATCTTAGAAATGCTCAGCAGGTCTGGCAGCATCTGTGGAGAGAGAAACAGAGTTAACGTTTCAGGGCTGTGACCTTTCATCAAAGGTTATGTGCCCCAATAACGTCCCAACAATAGTGATGAAGACTTGTGTTCTGACCATAGGTCACAGACCTGAAACATTAACACTGTTTCTCTCTCCAAAGATGCTGCCAGACCTGCTGAGCATTGTCAGCATTTTCTGTTTGTATTTCAGATTTCCAGCATCCGTAGTATTTTGTTTTTGTACTTAAATCTTAAACTGGTAGAAGTGTTTTCTTCCCTACTCTCTAAAAAAAAAACTAAGCAAACTTGTAAAAAACTTTCACTTTTCCACAGATTATTCTAAAAATGACACATTGTACCATGCAAGCTTCTAAAGCCAAGAAATACTTTGGTTTTACCAAATTGCCAATTCTACAATCAGATTAAAGGCATTATAAGTCTGCCTCTCTAGTATGGTATTGTGTAAAACTGCTTGAAAACTTACTGCAACTGTCATATTAATTGAAATTGACTGGATGCATTTCTTGTTTACACAAACACATCTGTTAGCTGAGATTTATCACAGATCCAGAACAGGAAAAAATTGAATCTTTAGAAAATAAACTAGTTTGTCCAGTATTTTTCCCAAGGTCTACTACCAGAGAAGGAGGAAAACATTCCCTGTTCAAAACACAGTGCATGCTCTGATTGTAAAGAACACTATTGAATTTATACAAAGTGTGCAGTTTTTTTCAAGAGACTCCCCTATATATATTAAGTATTATATGTATTTAATTTCAGGAGTAACAACTAAAACATTCTATGGACAGGTGGGAAATGGTATGGCTGGTCTCCACTGGTTACCTCCCAAGTGACCATAGGTACTGTTTTTGTTTAAACTAATGTTTTAGCCCGTGTTATGTTGGCTAAATAAACAGACAGTGACAAGTTTTCTCGCGAGTTTAAAAAAGATTAAATATTTATTCAACAATAATCACCTGAAATGTTCGCAACACCATCCACATATACATTCACTTTCTTATGCAGACTCAAGAAAAGATAGATAGAAGGTAAAGAGTGAGAGGGGTTAAGAGTTCAAGGTATACAAGTCTGCTGTTTTCAGGAAAAAACTGTGGGATCCTCTTGGAAGGTAAGTTTTAAAGCTGCAGGCCTGTTTGCTGGTCGGCTTGCCCTGGCTGGGTTGCTGAAGTCTCCTAGCAGTCAACACTTCAGGTCCAAGACGGTATTGGTATTTCTTAGTTCAATTTTCATAGTTGGAGTTATTCAAAAGGCACTCTCTCATTTCTCTGCTGCAGTTGGTTGCCAACTCATCTCAGCAGGGTTCAACTGTCTTAGCTGGAATTGATATCTCGCTCTCTCAGCCTTGTGCTGGAATTAATGATGGCTTTCAATATTCTCTCTCTGGCTGGAGATCTCAGACTGAGGTGCTGATGTCTTGATGACTGATGAATGACTGACTCCCTTTGTCCTCAAAAAAGGTTACCTTTAAAGGTAAATTCATAAAGTGTTAGTTTCACCCATGTGACTTTAGGCTGTCAGTTCCTGAGGGGCTATACAATGGCTTCTAATCTCAGCCTATATTGATGAGAAGATAGATGTTCACACTTTATTGTAGTGATTGTAGCTGGAGACAGAGCATCTGCTTATGCCTTTGTTTTAGCTCACTTTGTGGATAGCTCACATTCATGTGTGATGAGCTGTTTAATTTCAATGTAGATGGGGTTAATGAGTTGCATTTCTAGCAGACATGGATGTATATTTCAGTGCAGGAGAAGGTATGTATCATGTGACTGTCCTCCATCTTGTTGAAGGTAAGAGTACCAGTTTTTTTAAATTGTTCTTATATATATATATATATATATATATATATATATATATATATATATATATATATATATATATATATATATATATATATATAAAAATTTTAAAAAACTCTTCAGTTTATTTTTGTATTTCCATTCCTGCACTTCCCGTGAACGTGACACACAGGAATGCTAGCACAGAAATTATGCTACTGGACCAGTAGAGGCCTGGACTAACGAACTGGAAATGAGTTCAAATCCCACCACGACAGCTGGGGCATTTAAATTCAATTAATGAAATAAATCTGGAATAAAAAAGATAGCATCAATAATGGCGACCAAGTAAAAGCCCATCTTGTTCACTAATGGCCTTTATGGAGGTAATTCTCCTTCCCTCCCTGGTCTGGCCTGTATGTGGCTCCAGACCCACAGCAACATGCTTGACTTTTAATCGTCCTCGGAAAAGGTCTAGCAAACTAATTTACCAAACTGCTAAGACAAAGTAACCTGCACTATATGGACTACAGTGGTTCAAGGTGGCAGCTCACCTTCTCAAGAGGAATTAGGAATGGGCAATAAATGACAGTGATGCCCACATGCCATGAATAAATAAAAACAAAATAACTATCAAGGCAAAATAAACCTAAAATATAGATTTTTGGCAAGATGCAAAACTTCAAAATATGTGCTTCAGCATTTTATTCCAGAATTACTTTTTTTTTTAATTCAGTCATGGGATGTGGGCGTCACTGGCCAGGCCAGCATTTATTGCCCATCCCTAATTGCCCTTGAGAAGGTGGTGGTGAGCTGCCTTCTTGAACCGCTGCAGTCCATTTGGGGTAGGTACATCCACAGTGCTAACAGAAGGGAGTTCCAGGATTTTAACCCAGCGACAGTGAAGGAACGGTGATATAGTTCCAAGTCAGGATGGTGTGTGACTTGGAGGAGAACTTGCAGGTGGTGGCATTCCCATGTATTTGCTGCCCTTCTCCATCTAGTTGATAGAGGTCGCGGGTTTGGAAGGGGCTGCCTAAGGAGCCTTGGTGCATTGCTGCAGTGCATGTTGTAGATGGTATACACTGCTGCCACTGTGCGTCGGTGGTGGAGGGAGTGAAAATTTGTAGATGGGGTGCCAATCAAGCGGGCTGCTTTGTCCTGGATGGTGTCGAGCTTCTTGAGTGTTGTTGGAGCTGCACCCATCCAGGCAAATGGAGAGTATTCCATCACACTCCTGACTTGTGCCTTTTAGATGGTGGACAGGCTTTGGGGAGTCAGGAGGTGAGTTACTCACCTCAGGATTCCTAGCCTCTGACCTGCTCTTGTAGCCACGGTATTTATCTGGCTACTCCAGTTCAGTTTCTTGTCAATGGTAGCCCCTGGGATGTTGATAGTGGGGGATTCAGCGATGGTAATGCCGCTGAATGTCAAGGGGAGATGGTTAGATTCTCTCTTGTTGGAGATGGTCATTGCCCGGCACTTGTTAATTAATTCTGAGGATCTCCCCTAGTCACATGCAAGAATGTCAAACTTTACACTGCATAGATGGAAAAGAAAGCAGATTGTAAAGGACAGCCATTTTTGTAGAAGGAATGACTCAGCTCCAATAGACAATCCTTCTATTTCAGGAGATGTTCTTCAGGCCCAACTTCCAGAATAAGACCATGGTGCGCTTCAAGAATGGTTTTCTTTCCACCTTTCCTTAAAAGCCTGATATATCTGTTAACCTTTAGGACCTTCCCAAAGAACAAGAACCTGAGTATCTTCCATTGCCAGGAACGGAGGTCTGCATGTATACGACAGTATACATTGAACAACCGCCCAATTCAAGTGCGAAACAATTAATTGAATGTAGTATAAGAGAACTCAAATCCAGTATGATTGGGAATTGGGGCACGGTGCAGTTAAAAGGTGGTGCATCCAGTGACACTTGAGGGATGCCCAACCACCCGCTTATCCATTGACCAGATTCCCCAATCAGCCTGCCCATTTTCCAGTGAATCCAAATGCATCAAGGGCTTCATTCTCTTCTTTTTTATGCATTCATGGGATGTGGGCATCACTGGCTAGTCCAGAATTTATTGTCCATCCCCAATTGCCCTTGAGAAGGTGGTGGTGAGCTGCCTTCTTGAACCACTGCAGTCCTTGGGGTGTAGGTACACCAACAGTGCTATTCCTTTTCTTAGACTTTGTAGCGGTTTGAATCAACTAAGTGGCTTGCTAGGCCATTTCAGAGGGCATTTAAGAGTCAACCACCCTGCTGTCGGTCTGGAGTCACATGTCGGCCACACCAGGTAAGGACGGCAGATTTCCCTTCCCTCAAGGACATTAGTGAATCAGATGGTTTTTTTTACAACATACCCACTACCCCAGAATATTAACCTAGGCCTCTGGATTATTAGTCCAGTGACATCACCACGACGCCACCGCCCTCCCAACATGTGGATGACACCACCACAGTCCTTTTACATCCTCAATACAAACATTGGAGGATCTGTATCAGGGACACATGGACTCACTTTAACTGAGGAGTATCAAAGCAAAATTTCAGGTGTTGAACACAAGTTGCTGTATGCTTTTGTGCGAGCACCACCCGATCATTCTCACAACTGACATGGCAACATAACTTCCTGAAGAATATTCTCAGCATCACTAGAACCCGACTGTGGATTTCAAACCATACTTGAACTAATGTGTCACCTCAGAGATGCTAACTTTGTCTTATTTTTGAGGTGATTCATCTTTTACTTTCTCACAAGACCTAGAGTGAGAACGGTATTAGTAGAATGATACTTAAGTATGCCATAGTATGTTTGAGCCATACATGTTTTGACTTGTATAGGTTACAGAATTTTCAACGTACTAAGCAGTGATTAATAAGCAATCAATGGAAATATTAACCATGACCAACCCTTCAACCAGGGCAAAAAACTTACAAACTTGGAGAAACATATTTTTTTAAATACGTGCGAATCAAGTACTTAAAACTCATTTTAGCTCAGTGCTTTAGAAATCATGTAAAATCAATGTCAGTCTAATTGAACTTTAACACCACAAATTCATGTTAATATACAGGTTTGAATTGGGTTATCTGATTCACCTTCCATACTTCATTCAATACACCAAATCATGTTAAGAACAGCATATCCATAACACAGTTTAAGGCTGAACTAATGCACAAACTTTTTCCAGTTCATATGACTGACAGACATAAGAGCAGAGGTTCATTGAAGAGGAGCAGATAAACAGAAGCTGCATTTGTACGGCTACTCATTTAAATGAATCCTAGGAGATAAACATCAGTAGGTCAACTTTTAGTATGCATACTACTAGATCCAGCTCCTTTATTCCTGTGGAAAAATGGTAAGACTTACAAAATTGTTTATGAGAATCAGATTTAGTAATTATTTATTTCAGTAATTTATTAACATGGCACTATTTCGAAGAGGAGCAGGGGAGTGATCCCCGGTGACCTGGCCAATATCTATCCCTCAATCAACATCACAAGAACAGATTACCTGGTCATTATCACACTGCTGTTTGTGGAGTTTGCAGTGCAGATAGTGTTTGTCACATTTCCTGCATTACAACAATTACTACACTGCAAGAGAGTACGTCATTAGCAGTAAAGCGCTTTGAGATGTCTGATGGTCATGAAAGGCGCTATATAAATGCAAGTTTTCATTTCTTTCTTTCTAACATGGAGAGCCATTTACAGCGCTGGTCTCCTGGAATCCAGCCTAAACAAACAAGGTCTAGGACACAAACAGCTTTAGAAACAGTAAAATAAAAGCAAAAGCTGGAAATCTGAAATAAAAACAAGAAATACTGGAATTACTCAACAGATCTGGCAGCAGCTGTGCAGAGTTAATGTTTCAAGTTAGAGACGCTTCTTCAGAACTGGCAAGTATTAGAAATGTAAAAGGTTTTAAGCAAGTAGAGCGGGGGTGGGGCAAGAGATAACAAAGGTGAAGGTGAACTGGAGTCCCAATAGAGCAGATGATACAAATGAGGTTCACTGCCAGAGTTAACAGTTCCTGCACCTAAAAGGAAAATATCTGAATCCCAATTGGCCAGTGCATTTCACTTGCGCTCATCTCAAGCAACATCGCTGGGTTGCACTGGTCTACTATAATGTTCCCATGGCCAAAAGCACTCCCTGTTCAGTGTTCAGTTGCATTCTGTACACAACAATCATAGAAATAATGAAAAGGTTTCCATATTTTTCTTGGCACGTTTCAATCTCTGTGCACTCAGGAACATAAATAGATCAACAAAACTATAATTTTGCTTTTCCTTTCTGCCTTCCATTGCTTTTGTTGTTTTCTGAATGCCGTTCTATACATTTCTTTCTATTGTACTCTGATGCTGTGCACTACTTTCATAAGTATCCAAGACGGTTTTCTCAGAAATTCTTAAACATTTCTGATATTTACTGAACACGAAGGAATCACTTACTTAAAGTCTTGGTAGCACCTACATTTTTTTTCCTGGGTGTCCACAAATTTAAAAATGCATTGGCCATGGGACTGCTAGTACTGAAACCAACTAAAGGCTCTCTTGGCCTCAGAAAAGAAAACCTGCCATAACTTCACAGCATTCACTTCAACTTTCCTATTTGAGAAATTAAAGAACCTTAAACCAGTATTTTTTAAACTTCTAAGTGGGGAAATCCTTTGTAAATATTAAACATTCCCCTCCAGTTGCCTCTTGCAAATACCAACATATTACCGAGGGAGCCACTTAAAAGGTAGCACCCTTCTTATTGCAACAAAGATGTTTATTAGTATTAGCAGTTCTCAGGAATAGCCTCATATCTAAACTATAGATGTGTTGTTTAGTTATCAACGTTGCGAGTCTCTTGAAAGCTACTGTTCAATCACACCCTAAGGGAACGCAAATAATTACAGAGGCTTTTAAACTACTGGGGCCAATTAGGAGTTAGCAAATTGTTTGTAAATTTCAGACTCCAAGTCAGAACAACTCACAATTAAATGACTTACTTTCTCTTTTTAAAAACAGACCATTTGGCATCCATAACAAAGTGCAACTTCTGGAACAAACTGTAATCTACACTAGATGCAAAACTTGATATATAGAAAGAATCAGTAAGTCAACAAAATCTGATGCCTTTGTGAACCCCTTGGGGATCCAAATTTGAAAAGATGTCACTTAAATAGAACCAGAAATAATTAATTCATAAAACTGTCAGTGTACCTTGCATGTTGGAAACAAGGTTGTATTTTTTCATGTGCCACTGATGATAAACCAAGTTCTTAACATTATTAAATGTCTTGTAGCATGTGTGTATTTATGGCTCAAGCACTTAACTGACTCAACTAATTACCACCGGTTACTTTAATGGTGTCAATTTGCTCAAATAGCCTATTGATAAAAGCATGTCCATTCACGAGACAAGTAGAATTCCTAATCAGCACCCAGCAAACACCAAAGGCCACCTACTCAAATCACACTTTTTAAAAAGTAAAACCTAGCAATCCAGAATCAACAACTGTCAACTGCTCCAGACTTCTTCCAAAATATTGTCTTATGATTCTTTCCTTCCCAGCTGAGAACACAACATGTAGGCCCTGAAATCACAGCCCTGGGCAAAAATATTATGTCCAAGCTCAAACTCTTGCAAGAGACAGAGGTCTTCAAGTAAAACCCTGCAATAAAATTGTTCAAATACATATTAAAACAAGTCCTTAATATCTAGTCACATAGCTTTTTATTCATATGTCTTTAGTTCTTAACTTTACTTTGAAACAAAGTATGATGGCAAATGTGACAAAATGGAAGTGCGCATTACACGAGACTTTTAATAAGCTACTAGTCATAGAAACATAGAAACAGAAAATAGGAGTAGGCCATTCAGCCCTTCGAGCCTGCTCCGCCATTCATTATGACCATGGCTGATCATCTAACTCAGTAACCTGTTCCCGCTTTCCCTCCATATCCTTTGATCCCTGTAAACCCAAGAGCGAGATCTAACTCCTTCTTGAAAACATACAATGTTTTGGCCTCAACTGCTTTCTGTGGTAGTGAATTCCACAGGCTCACCACTCTCTGGGTGAAGAAATTTCTCCTCATCTCAGTCCTGATAGGTTTACCCCGTATCCTTAGACTATGACCCCTGGTCTGGACTCCCGCACCATCAGGAACATCCTTTCTGCATCTACCCTGTCAAGTCCTGTTTGAATTTTATAGGTTTCTATGAGATTCCCCCCTCACTCTTCTGAAGTCCAGCGAACATAATCATAACCGACTCAATCGCTCCTCATACGTCAGTCAACAAAAAAATAAATTAAATTAAAAAAATTTTAAAATTTAAAAAAATCAATCTCCAATGGTGGTTCACACAGGAAATTAAGGCCAATGTAGTCTTCTGGTGAAGCAGGGTGTGAGGGCAGGAAACATTTGGACCAAGGTAGATAAACATAACACAATTTTGATTCTAAAGTCATTTTAATGGAAATAAGTTACACAGAAGTGCAATAAAAACATGCCAACTAAAAGTAAAGTTTGTAAACAGGAAATGCATGTCGATATAATTTTTAATCCATTATAGATAGCATTCTTGAGGTAAAAGGCCAGCAGGTAACTGATGCTACCAATTATTTCTCCAACCCATATAAACATACTTTTCAATAAAAAAGTTATATGGCGTTATTACAATAAAAGTTATTTCTAACAGAGTGGCTCCATAACTAAAATTAGCATTGCTCGATTCTTGAATCTGCCAAGAATCCAAAGGTAAAAGAGAATTTATAATTTGTACACCCATCGACACTGCATAGAAACTGAGGGCGCAATCTATTTTAAACATTTCTCATTGCATTAGTTTGTTATTTGAATGCTTGGCTGATAAAAAAAACCCCCGATTAATCAGCATCCAAACATCTCCAGTCAAAAATGAGAACAGAATCCTGAATTTCTTTTTGTAGTACTTAACTTGTACAATTCAAAGACTCCAAAAGATGCCCCCACCACCACCCCAGCCACCTCATCTACTGCAAGCATGGGACTCTTACTGGGGACTCATGTTGCTCATCTATATAGCACTCTTTCCACGTCTGAGCCCAGAGAACAACAAACAAGATTGGGTAATTATTCAATGTGACCAATAAGTCTCCTCCATGGTCCATGGCATCAAGGTCATTTATGCCACAACTGCTACCTTGGCTGAGATCAGCTAACTCAACAGAGACCAGGGATCAAACTTAATACTTTCTGATCTGTATAAATCAATATCATACCAGGAGGTGCAGTTACCATTCAAATAACTTGAGGATTTTTTTTTTTTAATATTCATTCATGGGATACGGGAATCGCTTGCAAGCCCAGCATTTATTGTCCATCTCTAACTGCCCTTGTGAAGGTGGTGGTGAGCCACCTTCTTGAACCATTGCAGGTACACCCACGGTGTTGTTAGGGAGGAATTTTGATTCAATAACAGTGAAGGGACAACAATATATTTCTAAGTCAGAATGGTGAGAGACTTGGAGGGCAACTTGCAGGTGGTAGAGGTCATAATTGGTCAGATTGAATATGGTCACCCAATCTTGTTTACTCTCCACTGACTCCAGGTGGGAAATTTGCATATGTGGTTTCAGCTGAGGACAGAATCAAGATTCTCTGGAACATCAGCATGTATTTGCACATTTAAGTTTTCCTCCTTTACAGGAATAGCAGACTAGGTAGCAGCAGATGGTATAGTGACAGCAAATATTTCAAAACGTTATACTTGCATTTATTTATTCAGAAAGTAGAATGTATAAATTACTTAAAATTTATCACACAAAGATTAAGAACTTAAAATAACAAAATTTGTTGTCTCCTATATTCTTCATGCTAAATCTCTATTTCTAGTTTATGTAGAACTTTGAATGTGAATATTCAAATTAAAGTACTTCTTTCTGTGGACTATAAAGTTAGCTTTATTGAAAGGATTTAATGAGTTAGCACTCGGGCCCTTCAATTCTGAAAAAAGTCTCTTATTATGACAGTCCAAAGTGAAATGAGCTTGGGCACTCAACCAAAAACACATAATAAGCGCTATTAAATTGGCAAAGTCATTCGGAGGAGACACAAGGGTGACTTGCGCAGATATTGAAAATGTGCAGTAGAGGGTGCTCAGAGCTTAGGGTGAGACACATTGTTAGAGTAGGAGCTCAAGTCTGCAGCTGGTTGCATCATAGCTGACACGTGAGCATTTAGTCCTAACACTGGATGACTGAAATGGGGTGAAGGGGTTGTTTTTCTTTCTCGGTTGGGGGGGGTGGGTGGATTGTTCTATTCCCCAGCAATCTTAATGTAACAAATTTTACGAACAAACATAAATGGAAATAATTAAGCTACTTTTGCATGTTCTTCTAATGGAAATATGTTCACATAAGAAATAAAAATGACTGCAAGTGAATGAGTCGGACACATTTTATGACATTTATGGTTGGAATACAAGACCAATCTAGACCTCAAAATACCTTCTTTGTGCTACTGACAGTTTAATAAATAGAGGAAAGGGAGTAAGGACATCCTGAAATGGAATCAAGAAAAATAAATTATGAAATCTTGAATTTGGTACTTTCTATTGAACCAAGTGTTGCATATGGATTCAAGGATTTTTCACCATATACTAACCGTTTCAGCTACTTTTTAAGAATGTTAAAAGGATGCAATTTAAGGTGACCATGGCAAAAACGGCTGAGAACAACCTCTACTTTTTCCAGATTGGACTTCTTGCGCAATGTTTAGAGCCACAAACTGAGACCAAACAAGACACTCAGCTGATTTAGCTCCCACCCACAATCATAATTAGGATACAAAATAAAATTATTTCACTTCAGAACTGAAATCAGATCACAGCATTCCACCATCTATCCAATATCTTAACACCCTACAGAAGTTTTCTTCTTTATACCTGAGCATGATGGTTTGTAAGAATTTTTTGTTAAAAAATATTCTCTTGCGCCTGTTTAGTGAAGTTACAGTTCCTCCTACTGGTGCGAGGTAGAGGAAGAAAAATCAAGTTTAACTGCACAGGCAAGGGAATGCCCTATTGTGTCCCTCAAGTCAATAGGCTATGTGCACGGATATGTTTATATTGATCATTAGCAAAGGATAAGCCATTTTATTGTACTGAAAGAGGTCAGTACCTTGGGAAGATTTTTGAGGGAAAGAAGAGGGAAAAGATGTTGTTCATTCATTAAAATGACTGAAAATTCACAATGAATAAAGGCATTCATAGGTTATAATTGTTACATCACCAAGTAGCTACATGATGTAGATTGCCATTCATGTGTTGACAGTGTAAGACAGAAATACATGTTTTGTCCCTGCAAAATTTAATCTACTCAACTTTATAGCTTTGCTGGATCACATAGAAAACTCTATATAGCCCAATTTGACAGTATATTCTGCATACTAGTTTCCATTTGTCTTACTAGTGCATTCTTATGACCAAATACTGTACAAAATCTTATTTTAACAGATTTGGTAATTTTGATGTAATTGACTTCACACCATCAGAAAGTTTTGTAACCTACTGTACATTTACAACTAGAAACGATTATACAAGGTTTGGGGAACCTATATTATTAATTTTCAATGTGACGTCGTCCATAAATAATTATAAAATCAAGCCCACAGATGTCACTTGAAACCTAATATACTGGGCCATATTGTAATCTGAATGCTGACTAATCCAAGATTCTTTCCTGCTGCTAATAAGAATTAATCTCAATTATTCATAAGCAACTAGTATTAGATTTTCTAAAAACACAATTAAAATTTCTTCTATAATTCTAAAATACAGTTAAATGAAAAACTCAGTTGCTGTAATATTCGTGAAATTATCCAGTACAATTTTAAAGCAGTAAAAAGAAAAATCAATAAGACCTCTCTAAGCATTCCTGTCCAATTCCTTTTTAGACAGGACCATAACAGATGGCTGATGCTACTAGAGATAATCCCTGCAACAAAGACATCAGCATGGATCAGCAATAATCATGCTGCGGACACAATGTCTTTCTGCTAATGGAAGGTGCGGGCTGGGAAAGAGACATTTTTTTAAAAAAGGTCTTGACCCTTTTCAAAGTCAGGGATAGCTGTTTCCAGTGCATTTTTTAATCTTCTTGCTGCTGTTTATTTCTTTATTTATAGCCATACAACTGTTCAAGTGTCACGTCTGTGTGTCAAAACAAGGCCAATATTCACTTGAGACTGCAAATATTACAATAACTAGCCAAATTAAACAGACAACCTATATATTTCCCATTTGCCATCCCTTGAGACCATCATGGAGCCACAGTGATTTCTACCACAAAGCCTCAGAGGGCCTCAAATCTATGCTATTATGTCAATCTCTTTGGCTACCTCCATAGTACTACTGGAGTTCTAAAGCCTGGGTGTCCAACTATCTCTATGAACTACTTCAACTGACACTCAAGAACCTTCTGATGTTCAGTTTCATCGATGAAAACATTTTTGCTTATGGGCTTAAATTTATTTTGTAAGGCAGGGTGACCAATGCTGGGCAAGGCAAAATTGGGTTGTACATGAATAGATTCTGGTGATTAGAACCCACAATGAAGTAATTCACACATAACGCACATCTATTTGTTACCTGTTATCACCAGATTTCCAGGTAATGTAGAGCGTGTCCAACATAATGCTTCTCAAATAGCATTGTCAAAACTAAATAAATAAATCGATAGATATTTGGCTGGCACTTCTAATTTTAAGCCAAAATTTTAAACTCATTTAATGACTGGAGCATAATCAGATTTTTGCACATACTTAAAATTAGACAAGTAAATCTGAACTCACTACCATCCCTAGTCTACTGTTCCATCACATATGCATTCCACATACAAGCACATTACAACAGGCTTAACTAAATTTTTTTGAAATAAGAAAATCCAGATCCCTTGTACCAAGACTATTCTTCAAATGAAATTGCTACCATTATACAGCATGCAGATTAGCTAATGTAAATGCACAAGGAGTTTTATGTCAAGGTTAAGTAAAGCTTTAAATTGCCAGTAGTATTTATTAACCACGTAGCCACAATTCTTTGCACTCTTCTCCACCCTGCTCCATAAAATTAATTTAATCAACCATAAGGAATAGAGAAACAAAGGAAACACTCACTTTTAAGTTTAACTCTTATTTAACAACATAAGGAACAGGCGAAAGAAAGAGTAGACCCCTCGAGCCTGCTCCGCCTTTCAATAAGATCATGGCTGATTGGATTGTGGCCTTTACTCCACTTTCCTGCCCAGCCCCGTTCATTCAAATGTTAAATCCTCTGCAATATAAACTGAACAATGTTTACTCCATTATGAACTGCAATGTAATGTCTTTTGGAATATAATTAAATTACCAGATTTAGGCATGTTCAAATTGTGCAGTCATTAAAATTCAGACACTTAATCCTTCAGTTTTATCTACTGATGCATGCATCGGAACAGATTTGAAAAGAAATGTTTGCTGTAAATATTCTGCATCACTCCCATGCGATGTAACTTCTTCAAATCTGCACAAAGGATGTTCAACTGTAAATCAGAGCAAGCAGTCATTTTCCCAGTAACATCAGTCTTCTTGGTACCTATGGGACCAAACTGTAAGCAACAATTCCCAGAGACATCTTATGCTGATAGTGTCATGAAGGGCTGTTCTGCTGTTCAATGCATCTCCTGCTTACCTTTCAAGTTGCAAAAACATTCTGGTATGCACTACCATAACCATAAACTGTATAAATACAAAGTATTTTAGAATATCTTAGTGAACATCAGGTACAGAATACAGGAATGTAAAAGTAGTTGTAAATTTAGAAAAAAACTTTTAAATTAACACCATAACAGAATAGTTTCAATTTTGAGTGTTAATTAATAAGTTTTTAACAAAAAATATTGACCCTCCCTCTCAATTTTGAATTGCGCTATGCAACTAAACACAAAACCCCCCTCAGCCAGCAGAGCGGAACTAAGGTATACTTTCATTTTCACCATAACTTTGTTACAATTTGAGCAAGAAAAAAGTGGAAGCTATTTGATATACAAATGGCCAGGAAAGAGGAAAAAAACAACTATTGGTTTTAATGATAGATATTTATTATGCTAGGATTAGTTTCAGTATTTTCTCATGACACCACTTGCACCAATTTTGTTTTTGTGTTGTTTGGAAAATCAAAAACCAGGATATACTCCTCAGAATATGTCAAAATTGCAATAGTCAGTTGTTTTTGGTACTTAAATTCTGCCAGAACACTATGACTGCATTTCAGGACTAAAGGTAGGGATAAGGAAAAGGAGAGAATTTCAAACTCAGGAAAATTATTTCCATTCTAACAGATTTTTCTTCCTCAAAAGTCAATATTAAACAAATGACTCATATTGTAAGTATAAAATTGATTAAACTTAAACTGCTACAATAGGTATAAAAGATATATGCTAAAAAGCAATGTACAATAGGATTTTAAAACATTTATATTCTACAGAAAATCTTCTGTATTCTACTGGTTTTAGTGCAAAATGAACATTAAAGATCTGCCAGTTCAATATGTGTTATAATCTGGGAAATATTTAAATCAGCACAAAAATAACTAATTACTAATTCAAAAGAATATCAAGCAGACAAAAACAGTTCAAATTATTAATGTAAACTCAAAGGAATTTTCCATATTTACAGTTAATTAAAAAGATAAAGCTTGTGATTTTTATTTTGTGCTGTGCATCATTAGTATTTGCATTTGCTGTCTATTATAATTAAGACTTGAAGAAATGACCATTTGTAAAGGAAACCCAGGACTGATGACAACAGTCACACAATGAAGTCGGAAATCACATGAAAAAGCATGATTTAATGACTTTTACATAGAAAAATGTCCTAAGATACTGAACAGAGTTACAATGAAAATGGAAGCTGAGCTGAGAAAGAGATCAGGATGGGTAACTAAACGTTTTGTCAACTGGATAGATTTTCAATCTAGAGGATAGGCAGAAGGGTTTAAAGAGGGAATTCTTCATGACTAGCTGGCTTAAGGCACAGCCATCAATGAAGGGGCAAAAGGAGGGAGAAATGCACAGAGACCAGAGGTCAAAACCAGAGGATTGTAGAAATTAGGAGGTTAAAGAGCTAGTGGAAGACCAAGGCCATAGTGGACTCGAACTACAATGGTAAGGATTTAAATTTAAAGCCCTTGCAAATTTAAGATTCTCATATTTGTCATTAACAACATTGGTCAGCAAGGATGGTTGCAACAGGTGAGCAGGACTAGATTCTGGGGAAGATACAGGTTGTATAGTTTTGGATGACCTAAACTTTATGGAGGGTGGAGAATGGAAGGTGGACATTGGAGTAATCAAGTCTGGAGGTGACAAAAGGCATGAATGAAGGTTTCAACAGCAGATGAGGTAGGAGTATAGACAGTCAATATTATCGAGGTGGATTTATGTGGCTTTTGTAATGGAGGGGATAGGGGAACAGGAGCTCAGCTTGGAGTTGAACAAGTACCAAAGTTGCTAACAGTCTGAGCACGTGGATGGGAATATTTAATTGCATATCACACAAACAGCCTTAGAACGAGATTGGAGTGAACCAGCACTATTTTCAGAACAAACCAACAAATAGCAGGTCGTTACTAAGTGAGATGAAATGGATTGATTTTTTAAATATTAAAATCGCCATGACAAATGGACATCACCAACACATACACCAAAGACAGAAAGCAACAGGGAGAATTAAACAAACACCTTTTTGCAATATGCTTGTTTTACAGTCTATCAATTTGAAACCTAACCAACTACAATTGTACTGTAATTGAGACAAGATAATTTAACCAGTTAGTAAGTGAGGGCACTAACTAGAATTCTACAATAAAAATAAAAACCAATATAAACAGTTATGACTACTTGAAATTTAAGCATGTAATATATATCTTCCAATACAGACCTTAAAAAAAAACAACTTAAGCTGTCAATTGTTACATACAAGTTTTATATATTTTTATAGTCTAATTTCAGGACCAAATGGCTGAACACACTGGTACACTGACTCCAGTTCAAATCAAAGCTAAATTGCTTGACTGCTGGCTACAAGGAACGCATGGTACGAGTTTGTGAAGTGCCAACCCAGTGTCTGAATGGACGTGGACTGAATGAAGAAAATAGGCAATCTACATACCTGGCTTGGGAAATGGATAATTTCAATTAAATGGAGTACTTGATGCTCTTGAGATGGAGACTAAGGAACATTTTTAGGTTAGGATGAAACAGCTTTACTCTCCAGCTGGCCCATGCAATACCTGCTGGAGAATGCTGAGCACACTCAGTGGATACCAAAAGTAGGAAAATGTATAATTTCTCAACACCAATATCACTCACAAAAACAGTAAATGCTAAAAACAGTCAACATATCTGTGTAGAGAACAAACAAGTTAATATTGCAGGTGTAACCCTTCACATTAAATATTAATTCATGTTTCAGATTTCCAGTATTTGCAGTGTTATTTACTGATACCTTTCACCTAATGAGCACACAAATTCACCCCACAAATATAAAATTTGATGTTATAAAAATCTGATTGTACAATATTACTACATTGAACATTCATAATCTTGCCATTATCCAGACAATAAAAATTTAAACTTAAAGCACAAAACTTTGTGATTATAATCCCAAAATTCTCTAGTGTAGAATAATGCTTAGGGCTACGTACATGTGTTATAATGAATTACACTGCTTCATTCCATTTTTTTCTATCAAACTGATTAACCAACTGATCGTAGCTAGGCTTCTGTTTTGGTAATTTAGAGCCTGTACAAATGTAGCAACTGCAAAATAAGAATTTTAATACCTATTTTAGTGATTGTTTAGGCAGTACTCAATGTGCTCAATTAAAAAAGTTTAAACCAAATCATGCAACCCTTCAGCATGATGTGCAAGACAGCAATTTAAAAAAATATTTAAATACAATACATGTTTTATAATCCTAAATCTGTATGACCTATAAGCAACTCAAACAAAGCCAAACAATTCTACAAAAGAAAATGCCTGCCTTTGTTTATTTAACCCAAAAAAAACTACATAATATATGCCAATTTAATGAACAGCAAATGAAGAAGCTACTTGGTGTGCATTGTAGCTAAGTGTCAGCTGTGTAGGGATTTACAGCTCCAGTCACACAGAATATGCATTATGCAGAAGACGTGCAGATGGAAAGCAAGACAAAACGAGAAAGGTTACTCCTTATAAACATCTGAGAAGATAATTTCACAAAATTTGTGTGCCCTCTGTCCACTTATTTACCCTCGAGATCAAGCATGTTCAGTTAGAAGGAATATGCTTTAAGGCTAGGAACCTGAGGGCTTAGACATGTAACTCTTTGCAACAGATGTGCAAATTCTCAGCCTCATTAACTTACCATTTTTTTGAGGTTAAAGAAAAAGCTAACTTTTGAAAAATTAAATACAGTAATCACAATATCACAAAACCAATAAGGCATTGCACATTTAAGAAAATTCAACAGTATCTAACAATATCCAATGTTTACAGAAATATTTTTCTCCCCATTTGGCTGCACAAATATAAATGATACTTCATGAGTAAAGCTTAAACTAGTGAATACAAGCACAGTCCAGTGAAACAGAAACCCAGAAGGTCCCTGGTTTGAATCCTGGCAAGTGTTTGTTTAGCTGATCTCAGCCAAGGTAACATTTAGGGTTCTACAAATGAACCTCAATAACTTTAGGCTATAAAAGGGGGAAAGGAAGGTAGGGTTCCCACTTCACACAGCTCGCCAGTGATCTCTCCTAGAAAGTGTATATTTTAAACATAAGTAAGAACAGGATCTGTCTTCAGCTCTTGGTAGAATGGCCTATCAACACTGCTTTAGGCTCACAAAAAGACGGCCACTTAGTTGAGACACCAAAGGGCCACAATGAGCTGAATTTTCCCGCGAGCATCAGGAACCCAACGTTATGATCCTTTCCGGGTCCTGATCACGCTCATGGCAGAGGTGTGCCCTCTGGCACAGTCTGTTGATAGGCGAATAATTAACAGGCTGCCTTCGACATCTAATTAGGGATGGCGGGAGGGCCAATCAGAGCAGCCGAAGCAAAGGGCGGTCAGCAGCCCCACTGAGAATTGTGTCCCCGGCTCAGGGATACGAAGGAGAGGCCAGAACAAAATGGAGAGGCAATACCACTGCTGGAACCAACAGCCACAACCTGACACCCAGCATAAGCTGTTCGATCCATCTGCCGACAAACTCTTCCAAATAAAGGTCGGCTACCCAACGCGAACCCGACGGGATCCAACGACGTGTCGATTTCAGGTCGGGTTGGGTCGCACACACACTATCACAACCTCAGGTAAGTGGCTCTAATGTTAATGTAATTTTTGGACTAGAAAGGTGGTTTTGTTACAGTTATTTTAAGCTTATGCAGATCAGTAACAAAGTGAAAAATAGAAGGTAGGTTAACTGATGGTCGGGTCGGGTGCAAGAAAAAGTTAAAGGACTCGGGCTGGGTAGGGGGCTCGGGGTCGGATGGGATTCTGTCGGGCTTGGGTCGGGTTTCATTTGCAGACCCGAGCCAGCCTTTACTGCCAAATGCAAGCATTTTCCAGCAGATGTGCTGCAAAATGCCTCCGTTAAGTTCTTCTTTTGGGCCTCCTTATCTCGAGAGACAATGGATACGCGCCTGGAGGTGGTCAGTGGTTTGTGAAGCAGCGCCTGGAGTGGCTATAAAGGCCAATTCTGGAGTGACAGGCTCTTCCACAGGTGCTGCAGAGAAATTTGTTTGTTGGGGCTGTTGCACAGTTGGCTCTCCCCTTGCGCCTCTGTCTTTTTTCCTGCCAACTACTAAGTCTCTTCGACTCGCCACAATTTAGCCCTGTCTTTATGGCTGCCCGCCAGCTCTGGCGAATGCTGGCAACTGACTCCCACGACTTGTGATCAATGTCACACGATTTCATGTCGCGTTTGCAGACGTCTTTATAACGGAGACATGGACGGCCGGTGGGTCTGATACCAGTGGCGAGCTCGCTGTACAATGTGTCTTTGGGGATCCTGCCATCTTCCATGCGGCTCACATGGCCAAGCCATCTCAAGCGCCGCTGACTCAGTAGTGTGTATAAGCTGGGGGTGTTGGCCGCTTCAAGGACTTCTGTGTTGGAGATATAGTCCTGCCACCTGATGCCAAGTATTCTCCGAAGGCAGCGAAGATGGAATGAATTGAGACGTCGCTCTTGGCTGGCATATGTTGTCCAGGCCTCGCTGCCGTAGAGCAAGGTACTGAGGACACAGGCCTGATACACTCGGACTTTTGTGTTCCGTGTCAGTGCGCCATTTTCCCACACTCTCTTGGCCAGTCTGGACATAGCAGTGGAAGCCTTACCCATGCGCTTGTTGATTTCTGCATCTAGAGACAGGTTACTGGTGATAGTTGAGCCTAGGTAGGTGAACTCTTGAACCACTTCCAGAGCGTGGTCGCCAATATTGATGGATGGAGCATTTCTGACATCCTGCCCCATGATGTTCGTTTTCTTGAGGCTGATGGTTAGGCCAAATTCATTGCAGGCAGACGCAAACCTGTCGATGAGACTCTGCAGGCATTCTTCAGTGTGAGATGTTAAAGCAGCATCGTCAGCAAAGAGGAGTTCTCTGATGAGGACTTTCCGTACTTTGGACTTCGCTCTTAGACGGGCAAGGTTGAACAACCTGCCCCCTGATCTTGTGTGGAGGAAAATTCCTTCTTCAGAGGATTTGAACGCATGTGAAAGCAGCAGGGAGAAGAAAATCCCAAAAAGTGTGGGTGCGAGAACACAGCCCTGTTTCACACCACTCAGGATAGGAAAGGGCTCTGATGAGGAGCCACCATGTTGAATTGTGCCTTTCATATTGTCATGGAATGAGGTGATGATACTTAGTAGCTTTGGTGGACATCCGATCTTTTCTAGTAGTCTGAAGAGACCACGTCTGCTGACGAGGTCAAAGGCTTCCGTTAAGTAACCTCAACATATGCCTGTCCTGTCGTTCTGAAATCCTGCGCTGCTCTCGCCTCCACATGACATGCGGAAAATAACAGTGAAGTGCCAAATTAGGAGCTAACTGAACTTTCAACTACCGCATGGGTAGCTGTTGCCAATGGGAGCCCCGCCTCCAGGAAGAAGTGGGAACACATCAGGGAACTGGTCTAACGTGTTTCTTTCCCAATTTCATACCCCACCCAGACTCCAAAGCTGCCTCCACAGGACTGGGAAAATTCCAGCTGATGTCTCCCATGGAGCAAGAAACAGCATCCGCAGAAGTGGGGAGAAAAAAAATGTGAAATGTTTAAGGTAAAAATAAGCTTACACTTACTATGCCTTTAATATAGCAAAATGTCACAAGGTACTGCACAGAGAAACAGACTGAACACCACTCAATTGTATTACACTGCTACAAATAAAAAAAAAGATCACCCAGCTCCGACCTAGGCATCAGATCAGATTATGACAATGGCACATCAGCCCAGTTGAACTGCAAAGTCCTCCTCACAGCCATCTGGGGACTGATGTCAAAGTTGGGAGAGCTGTCTCAAAGACCAGTCAAGCAACAACCTGAGAGAACCTGGTCCAATCTGCACCTTCTCCTTTGTTATCTCTTGCCCCACCCCCACCTCACTTGTTTATAATCTGTGACTTTTCTAATATTTGTCAGTTCCGAAGAAGGGTCACTGACCCGAAACGTTAACTCTGCTTCTCTTTCCACAGATGCTGCCAGACCTGCTGAGTGATTCCAGCATTTCTTGTTTTTGTTTCAGATTTCCAGCATCCGCAGTATTTTGCTTTTATAACAACCTGAGAGAGTCATACTCACAGAATCATGCCCATCAACCAATGTCCCAGAATCCTCCATCACCACATCTGGGTATCTCATATCCCACCAGCAGGATAGAGCCACCAGTGTTATATTATCAGATGGCAGTGGAGCTAGCTGGCCTCCACATTGACTCCAGAGCCTAAGAAGTCTCATGGTTTCAGGTCAAACACCAGCAAAGAACCCTCCTGCTGATTATGACCTATCACCCTCCCTTAGCTGATAAAACAATACTCAACCAAGTTGAACACCACTTTGAAGAAGCACTGAAGGTAACAATGGTACAGAATGTCCTCAGAGTGAGGGACTTCAATATTTATCACCAAGTGTGGCTTACTTATAGCTCATACCTGCCACACTGCATTTGCAGCAGGTGGTGAGAGACTCAACATGAGGGATTACTCATAACTTGTCATCACCAATCTATCAGTTACGTATGTGTCTGTCCATGACAGCAGCGGTAGGAGCCATCCCCTTACAGACCTTGTGGAGACCAAGTCCAGTCTTCATACTCAGGACACCCTCCATCATTCTGAGTGGCACTACCATTGTATTATGTTTGATAGATTATAACAGATGTAGCAGCTCAAAACTGGGATTCCATAAGGCACTGTGATATCAGCAGCAGAATTGTATTCTACCTCAATCTGTAACCTCATGGCCTGGCATATAGCTCACTACTCCGTTACCATCAATCCAGATGACCAACCTGGTTCAATGAAGTTTAGAAGAGCTTGCCAGGAGCAGAACCTGTATATGAGGTGCCAACCTAGTGAAGCTACAACACAGGACTACATCCATGCTAAGCAGCATGCTATGGACAGCGCTAGGTAATCCCACAACCAATGGATTAGGTGAAAGCTCTGCAGCCCTATCACATACAGTACTGAACATTGGTGAACAATTAAACAACCACCAGGAGAAGGAGGCTCAATGAACATCCCTATGGTAAATGACATCAGAGCACAGCAAGGATAAAGCTTTTGTAACCACTGTCAACCAGAAATGCCAAGTGAATAGTCCTTCTCAGCCACTTTCTGACTCAGCGCAGAGAACTGAACACATCCCACATTGAAAGTTGCCCAGTTATGCCCTGTCGGCAAAAAGCAGGAATAATCCAGGCTGGCCAATTACTATCTTATCAGCCTACTCCCAAGCCTCAAAATGATGGAGGAAGTCATCAACAGTGCTATCAAGCTGCAATAGCTTACCAATAATCCATTCACTGATGCTCAGTTTTGGTTCTGCCGGAACCTCTCAGCTCCAGACCTCATTGTTGCCTGATCTAAACATGGAAAGAGGAGATAAATCCCAGGGGTGAGTTGAGAGTGATTACCCAGACATCAAGGATTCCTGGTAAAACTAAAAGTGAGGAAACAGTCCAGTTGCTGAAGTCAAACTTGACATAAAAGGAAGGTGGTGGAGGTCAATCACCTCAGTACCAAGACATCACTACAGGAGTTCCTCAGAGCAGCAGCCTAGGCCTAACTATCTTTAGCTGCTTCATCAATGATCCTCCCTCTATCATAAGGTCACAAGTAGGGCTGTTTGCTGATGCATTCCACTCCATTTGCGATTCTTCTGGTAATGCAGCAGTCCATGCCTGCATGGAGCACGACCTGGACATCATCAAGACTTGGGCTGATAAGTGGCAAGTAACATCCACACCACAGAAGTACCAGACAATGACCGTCTCCCACAAGAGACAGCCACCCACTACCAACCCCCACGAGACCACAGTTCTCCACCAATTCTGGCCTCTTGACCACTCCCAATTTTGATAGCTGAAGGCATGGCCACCAATGGTGGAGCAGCTAAGGCACTAAAGCTCTGGAATTCCCTTCCTAAACCTCTCCGTCTCTCTACCTTCTTTAAGTTGCTCCTTAAAAATCTACTTTTGATGAAGCTTTTGATCATCTGGCATAATATTTCCTTTTGTGGCTCAGTGTCAAATTTTGTTTGATAACACTTTTAAATCTTGGAGAATTTTATTACATTAAAGGTGCTATATAAATGTAAATTGTTGTCGCTATTCTGTAGCTAGTGGCTCGCTTCCTGACTTCCCAAAACCTCATCACCACCTACAAGGTACAACACAGCACTGTGATGGAATACATAGCCGCTCCTTCATCAGCTACTATTCTATTATGATGCACTGTATTGTACAGATTTGAATGAAATGAAGAGCACTGCATCTTCATTTTTCATATGTAAGCACACTAAAGATACTAAAACTACACTTTAGAATAAGGGTCGCTAACACGTCGATCGCGAGTTGGTCTTTCAGCAGCTCGCGACGCAGTCCGATCGCCCACATCATCCAAAGTGTGTCCACACTTGCCAGCATTAATTTGCGCCTGCGCATCCTGATGTCACCATGCACCGATGTCACAACGTACATTAACGTCACAACGGGACGAACAAGTGACTGGGAGGGTGATTCAAATCATGGATGCTGAGGCAGGCCCATCCAGAAAAAGACACAAGACATACTATTTTCACCAAGAGTGGGAGAACGATTTTGTGTTTTACATGCGTTAAAGACAAGTGTGTCTGTCTAATCTGCAGTGTGGGAGTTGCAGTCAGAAAAAAGAGCAATGTTGAGATGCACTTTGCAACAGTATACAAAGATTTTGAGAAAAATTTTCCTACAGGAAGCAGTCTCCGCACAAAAAATGTAAGTGAACTAAAGGTGGCATTGCACAGACAGCAATCATTTTTAACCAAACCATGAAAAAAGCTAACATGACAACAGAGGCAGCTTTTCAGGTTGTTCACTTTTTAACCAAAAACAAGGCAGCATTTTCAGACAGTGCACTGGTAAAGGGTGCAACGACTGTTATGGCCAAATCATTATTCAAAGATTTCAAAAACAAGCCAGAAATTATATCTGCCACATCCAACATACAGTTAGGAGAGAACACCATGGCAAGAAGGGTATCGGCATTATCGGTAGACGTTTTGGAACAGTTAGCGAGAGATTTGAGTACTTGTCAGTGGTTCTCCATTCAGTCTGATGAATCGGATGACTCCAGAGATACGGCCCAGCTGGCTGTGTTCGTTCGAATGGTGTTTGAAGACTTCACCATAAAACAAAAATTCTTGATATTGTTGCCTTTGAAAGACACTACCAGAGCAGTTGATACCTACAACAAGGTTAAGAATTATTTTGCAAAAAAGAACGTGCCAATCGAGAAACTAGCGTCAATAACAACCTTTGGAACCCCTTCAATGACTGGAAGTAATGTTGGTTTCATTGCAAGTTGCAAAGTAGACCCCGATTTCCCTCGTTTCCTGAACTACCACTGTATCATTCAACAGGCAATTTGTGGCAAAGTAATCGGATTTGATCACCTTATGACTCCCATGGTGAAAAATATTCAATTTGATTCATGCAAGGGCCTTACAATAGTCAGTTCAACTAACTTCTCGACAAACTATCATCTGAGCATGGCGATCTTTTGCTGCACACTGAAATCCGGTTGTTAAGCAGAGGGAAAGTGCTGCATCGATTTCTTTCCCTTGTGTCAGAAATTAAAACTTTTCTGCAGTCGAGGAACTAAAATACCACCCAAATATCAGACAGTGCATGGCTGCTTGACTTGGCATTTCTGACAGATTATGGAAGAGAAATTAAACAGCCTGAACTGTGAATTTGCGCCACACAAGTGCCAGGCAATGACCATCTCCAACAAGAGAGAATCTAACCATCTCCCCTTGACATTCAATGGCATTACGATCGCTGAATCCCCCACTATCAACATCCTAGGGGTTACCATTGACCAGAAACTGAACTGGAATAGCCATTATAAATACCATGGCTACAAGAGCAGGACAGAGGCTAGGAATCCTGCGGCGAGTAACCCAGCTCCTGACTCCTCAAAGCCTGTCCACCATCTACAAGGCACAAGTCAGGAGTGTGACGGAATACTCTCCACTTGCCTCGATGGGTGTAGCTCCAACAACATCCAGAAGCTCGACACCATCCAGAACAAAGCAGCCCGCTTGATTGGAACACCACCCACAAACATTCACTCCCTCCACCGACGCACAGTGTCAGCAGTGTGTACCATCTACGAGACGCACTGCAGCAACGCAACAAGGCTCCTTAGACAGCACCTTCCGAACCCGCAACCTCTACCACCTCGAAGGACAAGAGCAGCAGATGCATGGGAACACCACCACCTGCAAGTTCCCCTCCAAGCCACACACCATTCTATCTTGGAACTATATCGCCGTTCCTTCACTGTCGCTGGGTCAAAATCCTGGAACTCCCTTCCTAATAGCACTGTGGGTGTACCTACCTCACATGAACTGCAGCGGTTCAAGAAGGCAGCTCACCACCACCTTCTCAAGGACAATTAGGGATGGGCAATAAATGCTGGCGTAGCCAGCGACACCCACATTCCCAGAATGAATAGAAAAAGAAATTGCAGGGAAAACAAAAAATAATTGATATGGTAAGTGCAGTGAAAGCTTTCAAATTGAAACTGGACTTTTGGGTGCAACAATTGCAGGGAAAGAAAATACAGCACTTTCCATCTGTACCCCAAATGCTAGCAAAAAATTACATTTCTGCGAAGCTTCCGTACATCAGGAAGTACCGTGATCTCTTGTCCAGGCTTAACTAAGAATTCAACAACAGATTTTTTGACTTTAAGTAGCTGGAGCTGTGTGTAATGTTTACTTCAAACCCCTTTATGCTGGTGGATGTAAGTGACATTTCTGAAGAAGTGAGCTCGCTGTTTAACCTGGATTGTGCCGATTTGAAAATGGAGATTAATAATCTTCAAATGACATTCAACTGAAATCAAGGTACCTTGTAACTGACTTCGGGAGTCTTGTGGACACAGAGAGGGACAGCAATACCCACACAGCAGCAAGGAAAATCACACTCACAGAATTGTTACAGCGCAGAAGGCCCATCATGCCCACACTGGCTCTCTGAAAGAGAAATTCACTCAGTCCCATTCCCCTACCTTCTCCCCATAAACCTGCACATTCTTCCTTTTCATATAACTGTCTAGTTCCCTTTTGAATGCTTCAATAGAACCTGCCTCCACCAGTTTCTCAGGCAGCATATTCCAGACCTTAACCACTCACTGCATGAAAAAGATTTTACTCAGGTCACTTTTGCTTCTCTTGCCAAATACTTTAAATCTGTGCCTTCTCGTTCTCAAAAATGACTTCCCTGTTTGGTTCCACGTATCCTTGTTGAGTCCGCCTCTCCGACATGAACTTTATTAAATCGAAATTTCGAACCCTAATGACCGATAAGCATCTGAACGACTCCATCGGGGTGCCCTCTCCAGTTACAAGCCAAATTTCACAGGACTGGTGGACAGCATGCAGCGTCAAGCATCGCATTGAAATAAAGTTAAGATAAGGGCGGCACAGTGGCTAGCACCGCAGCCTCACAGCTCCAGCGACCCGGGTTCAATTCTGGGTACTGCCTGTGTGGAGTTTGCAAGTTCTCCCTGTGTCTGCGTGGGTTTTCTCCGGGTGCTCCGGTTTCCTCCCACAAGCCAAAAGATTTGCAGGTTGGTAGGTAAATTGGCCATTATAAATTGGCCCCTAGTATAGGTAGGTGGTATGGAAATATAGGGACAGGTGGGGATGTGGTAGGAATATGGGATTAGTGTAGGATTAGTATAAATGGGTGGTTGATGGTCGGCACAGACCCGGTGGGCCGAAGGGCCTGTTTCAGTGCTGTATCTCTAAACTAAACTAAAAAATAAGTTTTCCTTCATATTAAATATATAATTATAATAGCTACATATTTAGTTTTCATTTATCTATCCATATTTTTCAATATATATTTAAGTGGCTCATGATACTTTTGGTTTCTCAGAAGTAGCTCTCACTAAAGAAAAGGGTGGAGATTCCTGCTTCAGAACTTATGAAAATACCTTTTGGGGGTGACAGTGACCATTGAGGTTAGTTGAAATATCATGCACTTACATGTTCTTTGAAAATTGCTCAAAAAGCACATTAGAAATGATAGTTACCTGGATGTATTGTTTAATCTTGAGATCCAGTTGCAAGATAGATGTAGAAACATCAAATTATTTTTTAAAAATACAACATTTTCTGCCTGCAATAATGGTAGTTTCGTCACTCTTTGCAAAATAGTTTGAAAATGAAGGGAACCAACTGAAAAACAACAAAAGTTTTGTTTGGGCGTGCTGTGCGTTGTGGAGGATTATTAAGCCAGTGTGATGAATACATTGCTACTACGTCCTTTTTTTTTACAAAAATGGTTATGTTGCAAAAATCTGAAAAGTGCTACTTTGTGGAAGTTCCAGAATTTTCACCTTCATTTCCATCCCAAAATATTTAACCATCCCCTTCATGTTATATTTTACAGTTTGGGACCTTGTAATATTCAAACCACTGAAATTAACAGAATTAAATTCAAAAAAATATAGTTGCAACATGAACGTGGGAGGAAAGATTGCCCTTTTCATCATAACAAAGAAAATACATGCTAGTCACACCTTGCACCTCTGACTAAATTCAGCCTGTTCGACAAACAGCTCAACATCATAAGCATTATATTTACACAGAAGTACTAACAATCAAGATAGGTAAGCAACAGATTACTAAATGACTTGTGGAAATTGTGTATTAGCAGTCGCTCAGTTGGTAGCACTCTTGCCACTGAGTAAGAAGGTTGTGGGTTCAAATACAGATAATTTCTTGGAACAATACCTTCTGGAGCCAACCAGAGAGCAGGCTATACCAGACCTGGTATTGTGCAATGAGATAGGATTAATTAATGACCTCATAGTTAAGGTGCCCCTAGGTAACAGCGATCATAATATGATTAAACTTTGCGTTGTTTGAGGGAGAGAAGAGTGGGTTCAAGACTAGTATTTTAAACTTAAATAAAGGCTATCATGAGGGTATGAAAGCATAACTAGCTAAAGTGAACTGGCATATCAGGTTAAGGGATAGGTCATTAGAGATGCAGTGGCAGACATTTAAGGGGATATTTCAGATTACACAGAATAGATTATTTCAACAAGGAAGAAAAACTCCAAGGGTGGGATCCGCCATCTGTGGTTAACTAAAACAGTTAAAGATAGTATCAAACTTATAGAAAAAGCCTATAATTGTGCAAAGATAGGAGGCAGGCGAGAAGATTGGACAAAATATAAAAAACAGCAAAGAATGACAAAGATTGATAAGGAAGGTAAAATTAGAGTACGAGAGAAAGCTAGCTAGAAATATAAAGACAGATAGTGAGTTTCTATAGATAGTTAAAAAAGAAAAGTTAGCAAAGTGAGCTTTGGTCCTATAGAAAGTGGGTCTGGGAATTAATAATGCATAATAAGGAGATAGCAGATGAATAGAACAGATATTTTGATTCAGTCTTCACTATTGAGGATACAAGTAACATCCCAGTATTAGCTGTATGTCAGGAAATGGAAGGGAAGGAGGAACTCAAGAAAATTACAATCACCAAGGAAGTGATACTGAGCAAATTGTTGGAGCTGTGGGCTGACAAGACCCCGGTTCCTGATGGACTTCATCCTAGGGTGTTAAAAGAAGTGACTAGTGAGATAGTTGATGCGTTAGTTTTAATTTTCCTAAATTCCCTAGATTCGGGGAAGGTTCCATTAAATTGGAAAATAGCGAATGTAACTCCTTTGTTCAAAAAGGGAGGGAGACAGAAAGCAGGAAACTACAGGCCAGTTAGTTTGACATCTGTCTTAGGGAAAATGTTAGAAGCTATTATTAAAGACGGTATAGCAGGACATTTAGAAAAATTCAAGGTAATCTGGCAGAGACAACATGGTTTTGTGAAAGGGAAATCAAAAATAAAAAAAATAAAAAATGTTTAACCAATTTATTGGAGTTCTTTGAGGGAGTTACATGTACTGTGGATAAAGGGGAACTGGTGGATGTATTGTACATAGATTTCCAGAAGGCATTTGATAAGGTGCCACATCAAAGGTTATTGCAGAAAATAAAAGCTCATGGTGTAGGGGATAACATACTGGCATGGACAGAAGATCAGCTAGCTAACAGGAAACAGAGAATAGGCATAAATGGGTCACTTTCTGGTTGGCAAGATGTAACGAGTGGTGTGCCACAGGGATCTGTGCTGGGGCCTCAACTTTTTACAGTTTATATAAATGACTTAGATGAAGGGACCGAAGGTTTGGTTGCTAAATTTGCTGATGACACAAACATAGGTAGAAAAGTAACTTGTGAAGAGGACATAAGGGGGTTACAAAGGGATATAGATAGGTTAGGTGAATGGGAAAAGACCTGCTAAATGGAGTATAATATGGGAAAGTGTGCAATTGTCCACTTTGGCAGGAAGAATAAAAAAAGCATATTATCTAAATGGTGAGAGATTGCAGAGCCCTGAGATGCAGAGGGATCTGGGTGATCACAAAAGTTTAGTATGCAGGCACAGCACGTAATTAGGAAAGCTAATAGAATGTTATTGTTTAGCGTGAGGGGAATTGAATACAAAAGTAGGGAGGTTATGCTTCAGCTATACAGGGCATTAGTAAGACTACATCTGGAGTACCGTATACAGTACTGGTCTCCTTATTTAAGGAAGGATGTAAATGCATTGGAGGCAGTACAGAGAAGGTTTACTAGACTAATACCTGGAATGGGCAGGATGTCTTACTAGGAAAGATTGGACAGGCTAGGCTTGTATCCGCTGGAATTTTGAAGAGTGAGAGGCAATTTGATTGAAACATACAAGATCCTGAGGGTCTTGACAGGGTGGATGTGGAAAGGATGTTTCCCCTTGTGGGAGAATCTAGAAATAGGGGTCACTGTTTAAAATTAAGGGATCGTCCATTTAAGACAGAGATGAGGAGAATTTTTTTTCTCTCAGAGGGTTGAGAGTCTTTGGAATTCTCTTCCTCAAAAGGCAGTGGAAGCAGAGTCTTTGAATAATTTTAAGGTAGAGGTAGTTAGATTCTTGATAAGCAAGGAGTGGAAGGTTATCGGGGGTAGGTGGAAATGTGGAGTAATCAGTTCAGCCATGAAACTATTGAATGGCCTACTCCTGCTCCTAATTCATATGTTCGTATGTTCATATGTCCCACTCCAGAGACAGGAACAGTGCAGTACTGAGGGAATGCTGGACTGTTCGAAGGCCGTCTTTCAAATGAGACATTAAACAGAGTTCACATCTGCTCTCTCAGATACATCTGAAAGATTCCAAAACATTATTTCAAAGAGCAGGAGGGTGTCCTGACAAATATTTATCCCTGAATCAATATCACAAAAACAGATTATTGGGTTATTTTTACATTGCTGTTTGTGGGTACCTGCTGTGTGAAAATTGGTTGCTGCCTTTTGACTACATCCAAAAGTACATCAACAGCTATAAAGCACTTTGGGACATCATGTTTTCATGAAATGAGCTATATAAATGCACATCTTTCTTTTTGAGATCTCGCTCAGAACATGCCAATATGTACCTGGATCAGAAACTGCAAATTTGTTCAGAAAACAATGGGCTCTGCAGTCCAATACATCTTAACAGAATGGCTGTCATAAAAGGCAAATAAGGAAGCACCGCAACTGAAGGCGGTGCTTTTACAGCCTAGTTACAATGTACATAATGCAGACCTGTATTATTTCCATTATACTGCAGCATCCAGAAATTTGAATCCTTAATGAATTTGGACGAGGATTGATACCCAATACGCAAATCATAGTTATGAAGGTCAGCATAATCATAAAACTACACATTAAACACTGTTGCGTATAGGTGGTAAAATAAGAATTTAAGATAAAAATCAAGATTAAATTAAGCAAAGTTGTATTGGATTCAATTAACATTTGCATTGATTGCTTAGTTAGTTGTTACCAGCTATTAATTAAAATAGTTAGTTAAGGGTCTCAAGATGTTAGTTTTGCTCGAGCTGGCTTTGTCTGAAGCAGTAGCTATTGTTTGCCAATCATCCACATGACAAACAAGTCTAGCAGGTGTTTAGCTGAGCTATACTTCTGCATCATTTAACAATTTTATGATGTGGCATCACCCCTATATGCACTGTGTAGCAACTGTGAAAGTCATATTTTTCAATTGTGTTCAATAGTCTTAAATTGGGTTGCTCCAACAAATTAAAAGTAAGGAAGCCTGTACCTTGTTTCTATATAAATTGGCAATTAATACGATTATCTTCAAGCACATTCTAAAACGGCAAGAATTGACATAAAATTGCTTTTTAAAAAAATATATAGCAACTTTCAATGATGGGTCAATTTATCAACCATGCTGTATGAACATAAAACTTTGCCAAAAACTGAAAAAGGGTAAGTAACCAAATTCTAAAACAGCAATAAAATGTCTTTTAAGAAACAAACTTTTATTTCAATATTTCCAAATGACCTTTAAAGTATACCAGGAATATATATGTTGCTGTCTGCATGAATAAAAATAAACATTTCAGACTGGAGTGTGTGAAGAATAAAATTAGCATTCTGTTTTGAGAACATATACCACGGCAAGGAAATACACTTTTTTTTTCATACACAAGGCTTTTTTGTGTTTATCAGGTGCTCAGTAACAGGAACTTAATGTCCAATACCTATAATGTTGACCCGAGGTGTGAAGTAAATTGCTGAAATTTTTCAACAACCATTGTCTATTTAAAGCTATCTTTATCAAAGACTTCACTTTTATAAGGGAATTCTGCTTAGTGTGAGTTGTACTTTTTTTTTAAAAAGCTAATTTGGGAATTACATAATTTGCCTTACACACCCCTAATTTTACGGTGCTCTTTACAATGTGCAGTGCCAATTACATTTTAAATCTATTAACTGGTGACAAGTCTTCCACTGAACTGGGTAATATACCATGTTTTGTCTTTGAGCTCAATGATTCTGCTACCAGGCTAAAAATAATATACTAAGCAGCTCATGTTCATATAGCAAATTGCTAAAATTCATAAATTCTAAAAAAAGACAATTTGCTATTTTTTGAAAAAGGTCTGATTCCCTAGCAGTAGACACAAATAGGGAGCATCCCATTTTGCATTTAAGCACACTCTTTGCACAGTTGTTTAAAGAGTGAGGTTAAAAAAGCAACAATAAAAAATTCCTTTTATATATAGATTAAGAGATAAGGTAGCAACATACTGAGAGCGAGACGTCAAACTGCAAAGCTTTTGCAGTGTGCCACAGCTATCCAAACCTTGAGATGTGCCTATCTCAAAGCACACTCCAGCCTGCATGGTAACCCAGATGTAAAAGAAACAAGTCAACCTTATGACATGGGTCTTGTTTGCATTTAACAATTTTTTTTTGAGGATGACATCTCAGCAACTAATAACAGGCCCCTGCACTCATACCAGCTGACTTTGATTAGTGGTATTTCACCGCAATTTGAATATCACGGAATTACAGAACATTAAAGTGCCGAAACAGGCCATTCACTTCACGACCTCTGTGCAGCCGTTTTTCTCCATGAAGCCAATTATACTTTCCTGCTTGATCCAATAATTTTCTTTATAAAGAATTTATGAATGCTACTTAAACATCCATAACATTCTAACCACCATCTATAGAAAGCGAAATAATTCTAACTTCATTCTTTTTGCAGTTATCTATAATTTGTACCTGCTTGTAAGCATCTTATTGGTCGTTGCAAACAACCTATTACAATTTACCATAACATAGCCCTTCTTATTCCTGAACATCTTTATCAGATCACCTTTAGTCTTCTCAGCTCTAGAGATTATATTTAGGTTTCCAGGAAGTTGGCTTGAACATAAAAAGCATCTGCCCACAACAATCCCAATCCCCTTATTCAAACTCATGGTCTTCAGTCACTTTATCCCTCCCTCACCTTTCCTCCAGCAAGGTACCCTACACCTGATATCAATACAGTCTATCTCCGTTTATGTCATCTCCAAGGTTTTCCTGTCCATGAAATCCTCCACCTACTCTCTTGAACCTATTCCCACTCTATGGTTAACTTGCTTTTCTGGCCCCATGCTGAATGATATTGTCTCCTCAGGTACTGTGTCACTCCCTTTCACAGCAGCCACTATCACCTCAAAATAAAACACTTGAGCCTTGCAAACTACCACCCCATCGCCAACCTCTCTTTCATCTCCACAGTCCTTGAACAAGTTGTTGCCTCCCAAATCCACGCCCATCATTCAACTCCATGTTTGGATCTCTCCAATCTGATTTTCACCCCCACTACAGCACTGAAACAGTCTTAATCAAAATCACAAATGATAGCCTGTTACCATGGCGCAATATCTCTCCTTATCCTTCTCACCCTGTCTGCATCCTGAGACAAAGTTAGCCGCACCATCTTTCCCAAATGCCTCTTTATAGCGTAACTGAGTGAGATTGCCCTCACCTGGTTCCACTCAGCTATCATTCACAGCCAGAAAACTTCCAACAATGGCTTGTCTTCCCACTCCGTTATCTCTGAAGTCCCCCAATATTCTTGGTTTCCTATTACCCTCTACATGCTGCCCTTTATATCCAAAGACACAACTTCAGGTTCCACATGTATTCTGAGGATACCCATCTCTACCTCACCTTCACCTCTGTCAACTCCTCCACTACCTCTATGTTGTCGGACTGTTTGTCTGACATCCAGTCTTCAATGAGATGACTTTTTCTCCAACAGTGGGAAGATGGGCGCCATTGTCCTTGACCCTAGTCAAGTACCCTGTTCCCTCACCACAGATTCCATTCCTCCCTGGTCACTGTCTCAGGCTGAACAGGACTGCTCAGTAACCTCAGTGTCCTATTTGACACTAAGATAAGCTTTTGACCCCTATATCTTCTACTTCTCAAGGACTACCTACTTTCACTTCCATAATATCGCCCATCTCTGCAGAAACCCTCATCCATACTTTTCTTATTTTCAGACTCAACTATTCCAATGCTCTTCTGGCAGACCGCTGATCTTCCACCCTCCATAAACTATATAAACTAGACTGTCTCCTGATCCCGCAATGCCATAATTTTAAAAGTTTCATTGGGGGCTAAATTTGGTAGCCCCCTGAAAACAGGCAACCATGATGCAGTGTCTGATGTCTTGTCTTCCATTGCAGCACAAGTAGAAGCCACCTAATGTCTGGGTGCTGCAGTGGAAGCTCAGCTTGCTGCCATGCAGCTCAGACTGCCCCCATCATGGCTGTGGATACCAGTCTTCAAAAGGACGTTTTGCAGCATGTCACAGCAGTCCAGCAATCTGTCCTCCAACAAATTACTAGGATTGCTGCTGCATCCCCCCGGGAGAGTGGCAGTGGCTTCATGGAGCACGTACCTGCTGTCCTCTCTCAGGATGACTGTAATTGCCCTCCCACCACTGCCACTCTGCCAGTGACCTTGCTGTTGTCTGTCAGACAGCCAGCCCAGACTACTGCTGCCTATGCCAAGATGGTGCTGTTCAAAGCCAGGATTACTAGGCCCCGAGCTGCTTGAGGTTGTCCTCCAAGGCAAATCGGCAGTCTCCTTTACTGAAAGTCAGTGGGCTTTCACCAGCTATGCTGCAGCCACCTGGGTAGCACTTCATAGGAGCATTAGGACAAGCAAAGGCATACAGAAGACAGTAAGGGAATGCACAAGGGTGATTAGTTGACATTTGTAGGCAATATGGCATGATTTGATTTATATTTGGTTTGGAACGTTTATTTTGTGTTGACTTTTATTTTTGCACTGCGGCAAGGTAGACACTGTGATGGTGCGTATCAGAGGGAAGGTAAGGTGCGGGATCGATGATGATGAATGGGAAATTGTGGTTACATTTACTGGTATGGCACTCGGAGGAGTTGCTCACAGACAGCCAGTCAGAAAGGGGCTCTGTTGCTTGCCTCCTACCTTCCTCTTCCTGCTCCTCGCCACATTGCTGGGAGCAAGGGCTGTCCCTTAATAAAGGCCAGGTTGCGTAGTGTGCAGCAGACGACCATGAATTTTGACACTCGCTCTTCCAAGTACTGCAGGGCTCCTCCAGAGCGGTCCAAGCATCGAAGTGTTGTTTCAGTTTGCTTCTTCCTATCTCTAACCTCCTCCAGCCCAAAACTTCTGAGAATTCTGCGTTTCCCTAAGTCTGGCCTCCTATGCAACCCCTCACTTGGTTCTTCCACCATTGGTGGCCATGCCTTCTGCCATCTGGGACCTTAGCTCTGGAATTCGCTCCCCAAACTTCTTCCTCCACCTCGCAACAAAAAAACTTGCATTTATATAGCACCTTTAATATAGTAAAACTCCCCAATGCTCTTCATAAGAGTGTTAGAGTGAAATTTGACATTGAGTCAAATAAGGAGCTATTAGGTCACTTGACCAAAAGCTTCAAAGAGGTAGGCTCTAAGGTGCGTCTTAAAGAATTGGACAGGAACGGAGAGGTTTAAGGAAGGAATTCCAGTACTTAGGGCCTAAACAGCTGAAGGCACGGCAGCCAATGGTGGAGCATTAAAATCGGGGAAGCAGAAGAGGCCAGAATTAGAGGAGTGCAGAAATCTTGAAGGGTTTATTACATTAAAGGTGCTATATAAATACAAGTTGTTATTATTGGGTTTAGTGTCAAAGTTTTAATCCTCCAATTATGCTCCTGTGAATGCCTTGGGACATTTTACAATGTTCAAAGCGCTATATAAATGCAAGTTGGTATTGTGTACTTGTCAATGGCCCTCACTCAAGTGGTAATTTATTTGTGAGCCTTGGCACACTATTTTACTATTGGGGCACCATGGCTAGACCTGATCTTGTCCACTCCACACATCATTTTACGTTATCATCCAGGTGTCCAATCTGCAAGTAACCTTTCACCAAGGTTAAGAATCTCCAAATATGGAATCTACGTTCTCCATGCCCCACTTACTGAAGCCTGGGGAGGCTTGGTGCAGCTTGCAAACAGCCAGGGTTGACGGAAGCCAAATTGTGCACAAGAACACTGCAGGACTTTAGCCCAATAACACCTCACAGTTCAGCAGCACAGACTATTGATAATTTTCCCACTAATTGACCACCTACTTGCACAGCAGAATTTGCAAATTATCTACAGCTGAACAGAAAGAATTCAAGCTATCAGTGATAATTTTATCCTTACAGATACTATTGATGAGACACACTGGTTGGTCAACCATTAACAACGCAGTAGAGTACTACACACTTGCCTATTTCAGGTCTGCCTCCCTAAACCTCTCCACCTTTCACTCCTTAAAACCCACGTCTTTGACTAAGCTTTTAGTTCACTGGTACTAATGTCTCCTAAGGTGGCTCAGTACCAATTTGTGTTTGATAATGCTCGTGAAGTATCATAGAACATTCAACTATGTTCACCGTGCTATATAAAAGCAAGCAGTTGTTGTTGCATGGTTTAGTATATTATACTGCACAAGGCACTCACCCATTAAACCACTCTTTTCAACTTCAGTGGTACACCAAGTTCTAAGATTGTTACAGCATTTAGATGCAACATTATGCCTCGACATAGATTATCTCCCACCCCCCCCCCCCCACCCACTTCTCTTACCACCCCCCGCCCCCCATCATGATATACACGACATTCAGTAATACACACCTTACTGTATCACGTAAAATAGGCAGGTCTGCAAGATATTGCAAGGGTTCAATGCACTTGGGCAATAAATCAATGAAGCATATTTAAAAAGGCTTTAAATCCATCCATTAACCACAATTCTCTTAAAATAAGAACTCCAAATTATCAAAGCACACATAATTGCATCAAACCATACACTAACTAATACTTAAAACATCTGCATTTATTATGAAATGAATTAACACAACAGCTTTGTGATTCAGTCTTCATTGATGCATCAAATGTACTAACACAGGCACTTGTTAATTTATAGTATTTCTATTGTAAATCTCTAAAAAGTCTGAAACATCTAGGGCTAAGAGTTGGATTAGACCCATTTGTGGGGCCATCTGTAGTCTACCCATGAAAGTTAGCAACCTTCCACTGGCAATGCTGCAACCACTGGACCTGTCAAAGACAAAGACTCCTGCAAGACAGATACCAAGGGAATGTACAAGGGTGAATAGTTTAGTTTTGTATGTGATTTTGGAATTACTGCTGGATAAAGTTGTTATGGAAGTTTTTTTTTGTGGTGTCTATTTTTTCAGGATTTTGGTCAAGAGGAAGGTGTTATGGTCCGAAGCAAAGGGATGGAAAGGTGGGAAACTGGAGCAGCAGCGACGTGGTGACGAGATTTTAGGAAAACCAAAGTCTGAGTAGCCGGTCACGGACAGCCTGTCCAGAGCAAAGAGGTCCCGGATGCCTCCTTCCTTTTCCTCCTACCACACCCCCCCACCCCCCCAAGATCCCTGACAAAGACCTGGTGGCAAGGGGCGCACTCTCATGACAGTGAGATTGTGGAGGACGCAGCAGACTACCACGAATTTGGAGACTCACTCCGGCGAGTATTGGAGGGCAAGCGGTCCAAGCAGCAGAACCATCATTTCAGAACACCGATGGCTTGCTCCATGTTCCTGGTGGCAGCATGGCTCTCATTGTATGTCAGATGGTAGAAAGGAGTTATGAGCCAGGTGCATGTAGCCCTTATTAGCAAGCAGCCAGCATGTGGTTCATTATGACAGCTCAAATATGCCAGGTACAGCTGACTGTCACAGCATTAAAGCATTGTGGGTGCTGCCTGGCTATCAGGCACTCCCTAACAAGATGTTCTGTGCATGGTCGCACACCAACTGCACGTTCTGGGAATGGTAGCTTTTATGGTTGCACATCTCCCTGTTAATTATGTGGGGCCTGCAGAGCCACATTTGTGCAGGTGATATCTCCCTGCACCATTGGGACTCACACTAGCCTGGCAAAGCCAAGTGCCTGCTCCTTCTCTCTGGTATATTTAAAAAAACCATCTCCTGACGTACAGGGCTTCTGTCACCTCTCTGATGCAGCAATGCATGGTGAACTGAGAGATCTTGGCAATATTCCTGGTATGATCCATTGGTGTATGAATTGAGGGCTATGGTGACCTTCACGGCCAATGGCAGTGCCGTCCTTGTCCTGCTGTGTGGCTGTAGGTCCGGTTGTAGGAGATGGCTCTGTTCTGTGACCACCTCCTTGGTGAAACATGGCCATCTCAGACGTTGCTCCTGAATGGGGTGGAAGTAGAAGACGGGCTTCCTGAAGCCCCTGGGTGGGTACGGCCTTCTATTGAGACCCCCTCCTCCTCCCTCTGTGCACATCTTCCCTTCTCTGCTGCTTATGCTCCATGTCCCCTTCGTGCTGCAGTCTAAGAGGGACTGCAACTATAGCCCCCAATAGTGAAAGCAGGTTTTCTGGTGACAGGCCTCTAAGCTCCTCTGACTTCCTTGTCAAACTCCAACACCACTCCCTTATGATTGCAAAAACTTTTCCAAACTCTTTTCTGAGTTCTCGGCTTCTGTAGCATCAGCACAGGTGGTATTGTGGAGCTGTATTTTGCAGCCCTAGAATTATTTTTACTCCAGCCAACTTTGCTGTGCAAAATTTCTTATGTTTCTATAATACTTTCAAATGCTGTTCACCAGCGAGTTACAATGAGCGTTAAAGTTTGCACTGTTACAAATTTTATATCAGGACAAAAGATGCATCAATTCAATCGTAGCCTAACTAAATCATTGTGCAAATTAAATTATTGTGATGGGAAGCAGCAGTGGAAGGGGAAAAAATGCACCATTGAGTTGAGAACAAGCCAAATAACTTCAGTAACTGCAATTAAGAGGGAGCAGTGAGAACTGGCTTAATTTATTACATTTTCTAGCATTTCAAACAAGTCATGCACTTAATTTATATATTTTATTATTTATTTGGGACAACCTCCAAATCTGCAATATAAATGCATGTTTTATACGTGCTGCAAAACTATGGAGTCAAAATACTCAACAAACCACTGTAAAAAGACCTCTACCTGCTAGTTATTGTGGTTAAGTTCTATTGAATAAAAATGTGCAGACAGCAGAAAAAGGAGGAAAATGTTTGCTTTATTGGACAAGATTCTGTATGCTTCACCCCTTCCTACTGTACATGTAAACTAGCCATCGAAACACTTCAACTAAGTGCTTAGATCTATTTCTTAAACTTAAGTATAGAGTTGAACACAATACTGTACACTGCTGCACAATTTTTAAAGAAAGCTCAACAGCTACTGGTGTTAGAAAAAAAACAAGCATAGCTCGTTGCAGGCTCACGGAAGGAAGCAAAAGTACTGCAGTTCTCACTGCAAGTTACTATATCAAGGTCTGAGTTCTTGTGAACCAGATAAAACACCGATTATGAGGGGAACCAATCAAATATGGTTTGCCCATATAATTATCTTGCTGACATTATTTTAACTTTAGAATACCACATTGTTCATTATAATCTCTTGCCAATCTGTTACACAAATATGGTTTATATACATCTACAATTTTATTAAAACTTGTAATGCAATGCAGCAGTGTTATGCACAGGTTCAATCTCTCACTCTGCTGAGCTGCCAATATCAGTTGCACTGAACTAAGGGGAGATATTAGATGAGGACTCTGCATTGGGGTGCTTGCATGTAGCTCCTGAAGTCTGGCCAAAAAGGTATTCCTGATGCCTAAAAAGGGAGCCCTCTGGCCCCTGTGACACAGAAAGTCACTTCAGCCAAGATGTGTATCATAAGAGGGTAGAAACGTTTAAAAACAAAATCAGTAAAAAGCTTAGAGAGCTCGAGAGAGATGAAACTGCTCTAAGAAATTCTACACCCAAAATTATGCATTTTCTGGTATTCAAAAAGAAGCTTCCTGTCTGGTACAAGTTAACATGATGTAAACAGGCACTAAGTTTTCAAAAAAGCCTAAACAGGATATCCAATGCATAAAAGACATACTTTTGCATATATACTTAAATATCATGGAATAAAGTTACACATTAATTTGGAATCCAAAATGTACAGGCTGTTCATTTAAAGTAAGAGAATTTTTTTTTTAAAAAAAACAGCAGTGCTTTCCAAACCATAGAAGTTAACAAGTCAAATTTCAATCATGTTACAAATTTAAAACGCTTAAACTAAGGCAGTGTTTGATGATAAATTATACATTTTCTATCATCTCATTACCAATGCTCTCTTTGCTAGTGGCTGAAGGGCCATTACATCCATGAGACAAACTCGGACCTCAATATACAAAGGCACTAAACAAGACCAAACTCATGTTGTACCGCACATTTAACGTCACAAAACACAATGACACCATCTGCCATCTCACAATGCTAATCTCACCAACAAAAGTAGGCGTCAAGTGCCGGGTGGGGAACAGATTTAATATTAACCAGGCATAGTACTATCATACAACAGAACTGCCGCCAACAGGAGAGAAGTTACTTGTTTTATTTATTACTGTTTAGTTACATTTATGACTAGAGACCAGTGTTGCCAGGTTACACACAGGATATAACATTATGTTCAACTGTACATTTTAGGAATCTTTTCATTCATGAAGATTTTGTGCCAAATCAATCAAGTAGGCAATATTTTGTCCAGAAAAGGTATTTTAGCAGATTAAAACTAAATTTTAATTGTTCGCCAACGGCTCACTGACAAATTCATTGCTTTTTCCATGTTGAGTTGGTTGATCACAGTGAGGGAAGTAGTAATTGTACTGCATCTTCCCAATAAATCTCTACTTTTTTGGAGAAATGAGAAATCAGCAATATCAATGAGGACAGGGTCAGTCTCTGTTCAATGCCTCTGCTGTTGAATAGCCTGCCAACATTATTTAGGTTCTCATCTACACTTGGACAAAATACCAGAGGGCTTCTGGTACCTGTGAAACTGTACATGAACAGGAGTCATTACCTTGAAAAGTGGGGGCAGGTAAATTGTGTGTGATGGTTGGGGTAAAAGCAAGACGTTAAAGACTCTACTAAGAGAAAAAAAAACAGGAAAAAATGTTTACTGTAAACATCATTATGCCTAGGGTTGCCACTGTTAATTATTTCCAATTATAAAATCTATTTCTGAAACATTTTCTTATAAAAACATCTAACAGGTGAAAAATAGGTCATGCATACAATTCGATAAATGCAGTTGGCTAAATCTGCTTCAAGAAACATTGTGCTAAATTTAATGAGCCCACCGGGAAATGGACGCTGTTCCCGTCCATTTATATGGGCAGCCACCCCACCGCAATCACGCAACAGTGGCCATTTTGCCTAATGGAGACGCGGCCCCGCAATCACGTGGCAGGGTGGAATGCGAGTCGCCAATTACAGTGCCAGATGACTCTGGTGCAGGCGCTATATTTAAAAGGCTGCCAGCTGCATTCACTCCTGCCTTAGAGGCACTTGCAGCTTTATGCCACTTAAAACTTTGCTTGACTGGTTCCTGGACTCACCCCCCTCTCGCCCTGCCCCCAGAAGGGCAAAAATGATAGACGAGGCAAGACATAGGGTGGCCCCATGGTTCAGTACTGCCTCCCTGCAGATTCTCCTCCAGGTTGCCAGGGAAAGGAGGGAGATTCTCTTCCCCAGCAATAGCGAGATGTCCTCCCGCCTGACCAAGCAAGCCTGGGTGGAGATCATAGAGGAGGTCAGCAGCCATGGGGTCACCCAACGCAACTGGATTCAGTGCAGGAACAGGGTCAAAAACATCCTGCATTCTGCCAAGGTGAGTGCTCCAAACCATTCACCTGTTTGGGGATTGCATGTGACTACACAGAAGGATGCATGACATGGGGAGGGGGACACTATTACAGTAATGGCAGAGGGGTGAGATTAGGACCTCATCCTGACAGATGCATGGCTGCACCTTGGCCCAGGACACCGTTCTTCATAGCTCACACCCATTAACTCCCGACAGCGTGTGGCAGCATGAGAGATATCACAGCCTTCAGTAGGGGATGAGCGGCTGACACTGGCAGAAATGTCATGTTGATCTCTCAGCCAATCTCTACTATCACCATTCTTCCTCTTGCAGGACAAGAGGGCTCACAAAGGAGACACACGACCCGGGCTGACAGGAGTTCTGGATCTGCGACCTCTCACCATTGCCGAGGAAGAGGCCTTGGAACTGGGGAGGACCCAGGGCGGCTATGCAATCTCAGCTGGGGAGACTGGAGTCCCTCCAGAGGACAGTGACGATTGGCCATCGGCATACTCATTAATTATGGCGAACCACATCACACATGGTTGACATGATGAAATCTACACAGCCTAACCTACAAATTTGTCTTCTCTCATGCAGGTCAGTGTGCACAGGAGAACAGTCATCCATTTCTCATGAGGAGAACCACTGAGGACGCACCATCCCATGACTCTCCTGCACCTTCCACCAGCGGATTACTTTCACCTTGGTGGGTAACCGCTCAGCTTTAGAACCAGGGTCACAAACTGGTGAAAGCACCACACATGTCCAAGCAGCTGGCTGAGGCCGAGACAGCTGAAGCCTTCAACATTCAGAAGACTGTGGGTGGCCAGGCCCATGCTGAGCCCCAGGCTGATGAAGAGCCTCTGGTGTCGACAACGCAGGGGATGCTGGAGTTGCAGAGAGAGTTATGCAGCATATGGCCTGAGTGCTGTCATGTCTCAGGCATGTGAGCGCATGGTTTCCTCCACTGGCAGGTTGGCAGCCCTCATGGAGAGCCAGATCCTACAGATGTCCACAGACCTGCACACCATCACCTTGACCATGAGCTCGACACAGCAGTGGCAAGGTGAGAGAAGGAACAGGAGCCTGGTGGCTTATCACGCTCCTCAAACCTCCCTGCTGAACAGAGAAGGGCAAGTGAGCCTTCAGCAAGAGGAGGAGAGGCTGCCCTTGAGATCTGGGGGCTCTCCTCAGACACTCCCAATGTAGACTCCAGCTCCTCAGCCCATTCACCAATGAGCCCAGCCCAGCAACCGCAACACCTGAGAAGAAATCTGCACCCATGCAGGGCACCCTCAAGCAGCCTGGGCCTTCCAAGCTTCTGGCGGGCGCTGTCTGGCTGTGTAAGTCATCACAGGCCAAGAGGCAGCCTGATCAGCAGCCTTACTCTAGCCCAGCTGCTGTCGCAGGGATCACACTGCATAGGAATGCAGACAAACATTTTAAGAAAACCACCTAGTCACACTTTGGGACTCACGGGTATAAATATGTAATGCCGTCATCAATTAAAAGTTCTTTTGTGCAAATCATTAGCCATCATTACGTGAATGTCATGTTCCATTATACCTTAATTGTGAGCTGACTTTCCCCCTTCCCCCTTAGTGCAACGCCAATGTGACCACAGTCCTCATTAACGTATGTTCTCCCATGGGCACTAGCGTGTATTGCAACCGGTTGCAAGTCAGGGAACACAAATGTAAAGGAGGTGACAGAATTCATGCCTAAAGGAGAGTCTTTATTGCATTCTCAGGGAGTGGACATCAGGGTAGCTGGAAATGGTTAAATTATGAAGTTGTTTCTTGTTTTCTTTGCCATCACTCAATCTGTCTGGCCTCCACCGCCGTGTCTTCATCAATTGCTGCTGACCACTTTCCCTCCTCTGCATTGCCCTCATTGGTAAAGACTTCCCCTCTGCAGTGCTAAATTGTGCAGAGCACAGCAGACCACCAAGATAAGTGAGGCCCTCGCTGGGCACACTGCAGGGCTGTACCAGAACAATTGAGGCAGCAGAACCTCATCTTCAGTAGCCCGATGTTCACTTGAGTGAAGACGTAGCAATTGTTGCATCTCTCCTCCACTGTATTGCGAGGGTTCATCACAAGCGCAAGAAGCCAAATCTTCCTTGTCCCCGAGAATCCATCCTTGAAGGTGAGCAGGGGGCCTGAAAAGCTGTGGCATCTAGGACTATTGGAGTATGTAAGCATCCTGGGCTGCTTCCTGGAAAGTGGGCACACATCTGCAGGAAACACTTTTGGTGGTCGCAGACCAGTTGAACATTGATTGAATGGAAGCTCTTCCTGTTGATGAAGGGGGCTGGCTGGTAAATGGGAGCCTTGATGGCCACATGCATGCAAGCTATCACACCTTGCACCCGGGGAAATCCAGCGATGGCCCACTCAGCTTGACTGTCAGGGTCGGGCACATAGTCGCCAACCCGCTTGAACAGGGCATTGGTCACTTCCTTGATGCAGCAGTGCGCTGCTGCCTGTGAAACCCCACACGTCCCTGGTGGATCCCTGGAAAGATCCAGATGCGCAGAAATTTAGTGCCAGGGTAGTCTTCAGGGCCACTGGCATGGGGTGACTCCCCCAAATCCCACAGGTCACAACTCGTCCTGCAGCAGGGCAAATAAGTCGGTGACTGCCTCTCTGGAGAGCCGCAGTCTTCATTGACAATGGCGTTCGGACACCTGGAGACAGCTGATTCAAGTCCAGTACGCTCTCTGGTGTATGTGGGTCCTTCTTGGCCTGGCAGGCTGCTATTGCTCCTGTCATGGAGCTTCAGGGGCAGGCACCGCTGCCTCTTGGCCCTCCCTCCGCCGGAGGCACTGCATCACAGCCACAGGGGTCCAAAAATACAGGGTGTATGAGACCCACGCCAGGCCTGTAGATCGCTATTGATGCAGAGATGATCCTGCCTTGGCAACTGGGCTTTGCACAAATCTCTCAGCGCAGGCCCTGATGGACCACAGGCTTGCTGATGGCCCACCTTCAGTTCTGACATTGTGACCAAACAACCACATCACACAGCTGTTTGGCAACTCAATATAGTCCTCTTTACAGCCACACTAAACCCTTGCAGAGCCCCCCACAGCCACACTAAACCCTGCAGAACCCCCAACCCTCACACTAAAGCCTTGTAGAGCCGAGACCCCAAACCCTCTTGCACAGCCCACAGCAAAACAATCCGACAATGGAATCCGACAATGGCCTCTGACCCCCCACTTTTCCCCTGTGCAACAATGCTCAGGACTGCTACGCCATCATGGCAATATGGCCTCTCGCATTGGTACTTCCAATTTTTAATGGCCATGAACCCAAAGGCATACGAGTGCTGCCACCGTACACAAAACCGAAAGCCTATTAAATTATAATTAATTATATATAAGTGCATTTAAAAGAACAGGTCAGCAATTTAAAATAGCTCCCCATCGCATCAGGGCGTCAATGCCACCATCGTGCTTTCCCGTTGCTGACAAAGTCCAGAACCGATGTCATGACAACTGATTTCTGGGCTGACAGCTCCAATGTGATTCTCCATCCCCCCACGCCACCATACCCGCCTTAAACGGCCACATTAAATTCTGCACATTGTAAAGATTTGCCCAAATTTTTCATAAAGTACAGTACCTGTCAACCACACCAGTGGCTCTTGGAGAAAATGTTTTCACAATATATCTAGGTAGTATGCTGCTGTATCACTTTCATTGCATATTTTTGAAACTTTCCCAATTTAACCAAGGTTTTTTAAAAAATTAAAAATGACATTTTCTTCACTTCATTGCTGGTTTTGGCATTTCAATCTTTTAGTTCTTGAGTTAATATTGTCTTCAATTTTAAAAAGTACATATGTAGAAATGACGACTTTGCCTTTTTCAAAAAAGATAGGAACACATCCGTTTACTGTAGTCTCTTGAGGAACAAGCAGTTATTTAATATCAGCTGCATAAACGGTGGTTTAATCAGGAAGTAGCCATTATCCTTCCACTGCACAGTAGTGACAGCTCTCGTAACAGACCATGTTGTTTTTCAGTTTGCATGAATGAAGGAACAAATACATACTGTATTGCCAACAGCTACTGACCTTTGAGGTCACAAACACACAAGAGACAACTGTGTTATTAGAAAAAAAGGCAGTTCAAAATGAACCACAAGCCAACGCGTTCCTTGTACATTTTAAAGATTTCTAGGGCAGCTGGTCTCCACCACACCATCTTGCCTCACACGCAAAACATGGCTGTCTTATTCAGAGATTAGCAATTATTGTAATGAGATACTGTCTGTGGGGTCAAAGCAATACTTCCTGCTGTTCACACATCATGATTTCCTGGAAACAACTAAAAGACAGGTGGAGCAGTCAGCAAACTGATGAGCTTGTACATGTGAATGGGAACTCAAGCAGGTATACCACATGCATGTCACAACGTGGAGCTCCACCTGATACCATAGAATATCCTTAGGAAAATAACTTTGACTGCCTTCCTATAGTTCATAGCAACCCAGAATTAGACAACCTACTTATAATTTTGTGCTCATTCGTGTTTGTTTTATTTATGTCCATTTTCACTGTTACATATATGAAAATGGGCATAAATAAAACAAACACTATTTATTCTTAGAGGAGGTTTTAATTATATGTAAATGATACGTTCTAATAATTATAAAGACCTTTGCATTTAGAATGAAAAAGTTTAGAAATAATTTTGCCATTCTAATGATAGGAAAAACCAAATCAGAGGGAAAAATTATAAGCAGAGTGTTAAATGAAGAGGTCAAAATCAGGAGAAAGTTTGCAAACAAGAAAACCTGATTTAGCAAGTTGAAGTACGGTGATTATTTAATGTTAAACAATTTAGAAAATATAAAAGGGTAAAAATTGTAATTAGTTTGATTTGATTGAGGTTGATGAGATTTAGTTATTTTAGTCAAAGTATTCCAACTACCATACATAACTTCAGGCATTATCAATGAAATAATATAGCAAAAGAGAGAATTACTGGAGCTATTTTATGGGATAGAGCTTTCACTTCACAAACAAAGTCATCCTCCACACAGCATAGGAAAAGATTTGAGACATTTGTAACATTGTGAAAATTGTGAGCTACAATCTCCCTCCAAGACTTCTTTTGACATCCATAATGTGGTATAAAGTATGTAATAAGAGCAGAGCCTTAGATGATCTTAACCGGATGTAATAAGGGTGCATCATGAAAAACATAAAACCCCAGACAGGGGCTTGAGTTCTGATGTGTAGAAGATCCTTCAATTCAGAATAGTTTTAAGGTTTTCAGACTTAATATCTTTTCTGTTTCATTATTGCAGATCACTCCCGTAGACGAGCCTATGCTCCGTATGGCCTGCAACGTGCCTTTATTTGCCTAGTATTTAAGTGATTTGTAGCAAGTCCAGGATAAACGGGGAACCTTCATATCTATATCACATACCCTCAAATGATCTTCCTGGATTTCAAAAGATGGTACCGGACTGAGGAGTGACTTAATTGAGGTATACAAAGTTATGAGGGGCCTAGACAGAGTAGACAGGAAAGACCGGTTTCCCCTAGCGGAGAGGTCAATTACCATGGGGCACAGATTTAAGGTGATTGGTAGAAGGATTAGAGGGACAGGAGGAAAAACTTTTTCACCCAAAAGGTGGTGGGTGTCAGGAATTCATTGCCAGGAATGGCGGTGGAGACAGAAACCCTCAATTCTTTTAAAAAGGTACCTGGACATGCATCTGAAGTGCTGTAACCTGCAAGGCTATGGACCAAGTGCTGGAAGGTGGGATTAGATTGGGCGGCTAGATTTTTCAGCCAGCAGGGACACGATGGGCTGAATTTTGGGTTTCTGTGCTGTACAATAAACACTTTACTTTTCTAGACTGTGTTTTAACTTTAAAAACTGTGAATTTGAACCTTTATGTGACAGTTTGGAGACTCTCCAGTCTGTCCATACCCACTGAAGAGACGGGTAGGCCACTCAACTTGAATGCAGACAGAAATAATTTTTAAAAATTATAACTGGAACAAAGGAGATTTACATGGCTTAAACTCACGAGAGCCAGCAAACAGAAATGTAAATAGAAAGCAAAAATGCATGTGTTTGAATTGAATTATCAAACATATGGACAAACAAAACATTTATATTTTGGTTATTCTTGTTTTAAATAGGTTTTAAACAAGCTAGACAATTATATGGAAGTGAACTTAGTTTTTAAACTTGGCTCAGTGCAAGCATTCTTGCATCTCTATAGAGACTTGAACACAATCTAGTTACATTTCAGCACAGTACTAAAGGAGTGTTGCATTGTTGGAGGTGCAGTCTTTTGGATATAACATCAAACCGAAGTCCCAGTAGCCCTATTTGTTAGACATAAACGATCTATTTAAAGAGGAGAGTTCGAAGAGACAATATTTATCCCTGAAGCATCATCATCCTTCAAACATTATAGTGCCAAAATGTAAATTATCTACACACAATGAATTTAAACAGCAGTGCTTAATAAAAGCTTGCAGATTGTTCCACGTGCTATTTTGTAGTTCCTCATGTGAGGGTGTCCAAGGTTGGTCTATAAACGTCTGATGAGATTTGTGGAAAGATGCAGCCAAAAGGTTTCTGCCTGCTACAAAATGCACAAATGAGGAATGCATTCTACCACCTACATTTTAATCATTCTCCTCATGGTTCAAAGACAGTAGGCCACAAAACGCTGATAAGAAATGCTTCTCGAAAGAGCACGAATCACGTGCTAAGTTAAATCTTTGTGGACATTCTAGGGTTTCCAACGCCCATTCCCCACCCCCCCTCCCGATTGTCTAAGTGCCTCCTGGATGGTCATGAATCTCCCAGGCACTACTGCTAGCAGCCTGGGAGAACATGACCTATTAAATTTCTCATCGCAGTAGGCATGCCGCTCTCTACCCTTACCAAAACACAAGATCATCAGCTGCTGCCACAGAGGAGCTCATAGCTTAGAAACATCACTCCTCCCTCCACCCCCACTGTCACAGACAGCCACCCTGTTTAAGGGAGAAACAGCTGTAACTCAGCATGAGGGAGGAAGAGAGAGAAACATGGAATAAGGAGAGGTGCTAGACCTGTTTGCAAAAGGGTGAACAGGATCTAAGGAGCAGGTGATTTCGGTTGACATGGGGTAAGAATGTGTAACTGTGGTCTAGAAGTTGAGAAAATAGAGTGTGACAGTGGATTAGGGGTTCGGAGGTGCAGGGGATCAAGGAGAAAGAGAGGGATACTAAGAAAAGGGGTGGGGATGTGCATGGGCTCTAGCATTTCCTGTAAAGCCAGGAGAAACAGCACCAGCAGCTGCGTGGTGAGTGGGGTCAGTGCCGAGAGAGGAGCAGCTAATGAAGATGTGTGAACCCTGGATAAATAATGAAAGACTGTTTCCACTGGTGGTCAAATAGGGAACAAGCGGACGGAAATTCAGGATTCTCATTGGAAAAACCAAAAGGAGAGGGAGAAGGAAGGTTTTTGAACAGAGGACCATCATACCATGGGATGCTTCATTACAAGGGGCTACTGAGGCAGAGACTGAAATATAATTTAAAAAGAGAAGGGATAACTATTTGTAAAGGAAGAATATCAAAGGACCTGAGGGTAATGGGATTGCAGGAGAGAGTGCGTCAACATCCCTGCAGGTACCATAAAATGTGCTGCAATTTATACATTTTACGATAACTCTCCTTTTGATGAGTCCAAGCTCAGGGAGTGGTTTAAAATGTTGTTGCTGAGCTAATTTTAGGACAATGTGCCTTGGAAGAAGTGCCCCCCAACTTGTCAGAAATTACTTTGTGTAAACTTGAGTTCACTGACAGTGGATACACTAAAAAAAAAAGTTGATTGCATATAAATTTCTTCCAGGTATTTGCACAGCAAATGTAAGATGGCCTGCCCACAAACCTGATGAAAAAATAATAGGTTTAGAAAGTTCCTCCTTTGAACAACTGTGAAACATTTTTGGATAAGTTGGAATTTTTCAGATTAGGAACTGCTCTATGAAAAGTACACTTTACAAGCAACCAGTATTTCAAAACATCTTCAAAAATATACTGAATTGTAATAATTGTGTAATAATTAAATTGTCACACAAGTGCCTTATTGGGCGATATGCTGGTGATACAGCAAAGGCAATATTATGCCATCACAAAGCCACCAATTTGTCTCATTTCAACAGCTGGAGTTCATAGTTTTGTGGAAGAACAACACAAGTGTGATTCTAAAAGTCTGCTATAAAATGGAAATTTACAGTAAAGTAGTTTCCAGTCCCTAACGCTGTACAAGTGTAAATCTGAAATAATATTTTCTCCAGTTTGCAGATCAAGTGTGCTGCATTAAAAAAGGCATGTCTTGTATAATTTCACAATGTGCACCTTTCACAAAAAAATGAACATTGCAAATCTCAGAACACCAGCATTTATAAGTCAAATGCTGACTTTCGTTATCAAATTTACACCTTATCTAAAACACATTTTTGAACATACTGCACGTCATCTGCAAATGCTTTTTCAAAACTTTCTGCAAACTGCCAAGTTATTTAAATTCATGTTTCTGCAGTCAGCTACTGTAGTTACACAACAGTTTCACATTTTTGCACTACTACCACTATTTAATGTCAAATTAATTCATTATATGAGATGCAGTTATCATAAAAATTCTAGTACAACTGCAAAATGGATTTAAATGTTAAAAAACTGACTTTTGTTTGTCACATGCTATGTGTTGAAGCTTTCTACACACTTTCTGATCTGTTACTGTAAAGGATGTAACTAAATTATTGTAGCAAATACAAATGTAACATGGGCAAATTAGGATTTGCATGCTTTACTTGTTTAATTACCAGTGAACTTATGCCAGGATATACTAATTCTAATTTTTAAAATCTAAATAAAAGTACTTTTAAAACAAGGATAATGTGTTTTTGAAGTGATTACTTACAACTTTAGGTATTATCGAAGGATTCTGCCCTTTAAAAGCAATGTATATAATTTTGGTGAGTTCTGATTAAATCAACCAATTTTGATTCAGGGGAGTGGCGGAAGAGGGGAGCGGCGGAAGAGAGGAGAAAGCAAGGTGAAAATTAAAGTATCGCATCAAGGTTTCAGTAAGCACAATTACAAGGGAGGGTTATCTTTATCAAGAGGCTGATGGTATCATCTGCTACTTCAGTGGAAAGAACACCTGTGCCAAAGCTGCAATAGCTCCCTGATTTTCTGCAAATAAACAAAGCCAACTGGAAGAAAATTATGTATTACTAGTACTTTTCTAGACCGCATCTTTACTGTAGCACTGATTCTTTGGATTGATTTTTTTGGGGTGGGTAGAGAAGGGGATACTGCTCATTAACGCTAACATTTTGGTTTAATACCACTGTTCAACAGACAAATAATGTTGGCCATTAAAAGCAATTAGATATTTTTGACCTGGTGTTCTAAATTTTCCTTGTGAAATCTTAGAAATACAGTCCACTAGGTGGTAAATGATCTAGGTTAGAATCAGAGATACAGCACAGGTGGCTGCCATTTGACCCATTTTACCAGTGCTAGCCCTTTGCTAGAGCCTTCCAATTAATTTCACTGCCCTGCTCTTAACCCATAGTACTGTAAATTTTTCCCTTTAGATTATTTACCCAATTCTCTTCTGAATGCTACAATTGAATCTACTTCCACCACCCTTTCAGGCACAGCATTCCAGCTCAAAGATTCATTGCGTAAAAAAATGTTTCCTCATGTTGCCTCCAGTTCTTTTGCCAATCAACTTAAATCGGTGTCCTCTGGTTACTGACCCTTCTGCCACTGGAAACAGTTTCTCCTTATTTACTCTATCAAATCCCTTCAGGATTTTGACCACATATCAAATCACCTCTTAAGCTTCTCTGCTCTAAGGAGAACAACCCCAACTTCTTCAGTCTCTTCACACAACTGATGTCCCTCATCCCTGGTGCCATTCTCACAAATCTCTTCTGCACCTACTCCAAGGTCTTGACATCCTTCTTGAAGTGTGGTGTCCAGAATTGAACACAATGCACCAGCTGAGGCCTAACCAGTATTTTATAAAGGTTAAGCATAACATCCCTGCTTTTGTACTCTCTGCCTCTTTATTAATAAAGTTAAGAATCCCATGTGCTTTAAACAGCCTTCTCATTTGTCCTGCCACCTTCCAAGATTTGTGTACAGACACCCCTAGGTGTCTCAATTCCCGAGCCCCCTTTAAAATTGTGTCATTTAGTTCATATCGTCTTTCCTCATTTTTCCTACCAAAATATATCACTTCACTTCTCTGCATTAAATTTCATCTGCCATGCGTCTGTCCGTTTTACTAGTCTATGTCCTCCTGAGGTCTGTTACTATACTTCTCACTGTTTACTACATTGCCGATTTTTGTGTCGTCTGCAAACTTTCAAATTCTGCCTAGCATACCCAAGTCTGGTTATTAGTATAAAACAAGCAGTTGTATGCATACCAACTGCTAGGGAACAACATTCTATACTTCCCTCCAGTTTGAAAAACAACCACTCACTACTATTCTCTGCTTTCTGTCCCTTAGCCAATTTTGCATCCATATGCCACTGTCTCTTTAATCCCATGAATTTTAACCTTGCTAACAAATCTACTTTGTCAAATGCTTTATGAAGGTCCATTTCCACATCATCAACCTAATGCCTCATCAAACCTTTCCATCATTTAATAAAAGAATTCGATCAAGTCAGTCAAAAACAATTTGCCTTTAACAAATTTGAGATTTTCATTTATTAGTCCATTTATTTTCCAAATGGCTATAAATTGTGTCCCAGATTATTGTTTCTAAAACTTTCCCCCATCACTGACGTTAGGCTGACAGACCTGTATTGCCAGGTTTATCCCTCTCCCTTTTTTTTTTATAAATAGAGGTGTAACATATGCAACCCTCCAGTCCTCTGGTACCACCCTCATATCCAAGAAAGATTGGAAGATTGTGGACAAAGCCTCTGCAATTCTGCAATTTCCACCCTTGCTTCCTTCAGTAGCCTCGGATGCACCTCATGTGAACCTGGTGACTTTTCTACTTTGAGGACTGTCAACCTTTTAAGCACATCTTTATTTTTATCCTATACAATATCCCTACTGCCTCCTCCTTTACTGCTACATTGGCAGCATCCTCTTCTCTGGTAAAGACAGATGCAAAGTACTCATTCAGTACCTCAGACATGCCTTCTGTTTCCACAAGAAGGTCTCGTTTTTGGTCCTTAATTGACCCACCCTTCTTCTGACTACCGTTTTACAATTTGTGTTTACAAAATACTTTTAGGATCCCTTTTACATTAGCCACTAATCTATTATCACACACTATCGTTGCCCCTCTGATTTCTTTTTTTATATCTCCTCTGTACTTCCTATATTCAGCTTGGCTCTCTATTATGAACCTTACAATTGTCATAAGCCTCCTTTTTCAGTCTCATTTTAACCTCCATATCTTTAGTCATCTAGGGAGCTCTAACTTTGGATGCCCTACCTTTGCCTCTTATAGGAATGTTAACTCTCTACCCAACCATCTCCTCTTTATTTAATTCCTACTTTGTTCACCAATTTTTGATTCCCAGAACTAGATCCAGCACTGCTTCCTCCCTCATTGGGTTGGAGACACACTGTTCAAGAAAGTGCTCTTTTATAATTTTCAGGAATTCCTCCCCCTACATTTGCCCTCTACACTGTTACTATTCCAGTCTATATTAGAATGATTCAAGTCGCCCATCATCTCTACTGTGTAGTTTTAGCATGTTTCTGTAAACTTTTACCATTGTATTTTCTTCAGTAAAAACTAAAGAGGACAAGTAGTCATAAACCAACAAGACTCCAGCAAAGAGGTGGGGATAGCTGCTAAAAAAAATTAAAACAGCAGTGTTGAGTCTATTCAACAAAGACTGCAGTCAATCATCAAGCAGACTATTCAGGAAAGAAAGTTTCCCAATGTTTGAATTCTCAGCATTCAAGTTACTTTCCATCTCTAGTTCTGGATTACCCATTTAAAGTGAAGAACTGGATTCATCTTCCTCTCCACATCGGAGGCCATCTGACTAGAAACAAGAGGAAGTATCTAACTTGGCATTAAGATAGTGAAGTGACCTTCCTACTCTTGGAGGTCTTCAGGGGAAAAGAAGCTTCTGTTACAGTTGCTGAAATTGCATAGCCCAAGATTACTATAAATTGCCTTACATACTCCCTAGATATCAACCACTGCCAGTAGGACTGAGGGGTTTTGGGAAGGCATGAATGGATACAGCAGCCTGAGGGTTAGAATTTTTTTTTAAATTTATAACACGCACTTCCATTCAATTTTTTCTATGATAAAATTTTAAAACAGTAAACCTTGGCTTATTTTTTATCCATCAAATATGCTCTGAAAATGACTGCAGCACCTGAGGATTTCTGGGGTTTTTTCCCCATACTAAAGTGATCCCAGAACCATCTTGTTTACTGCACCTTTCTAGCTTCACCTTAGTTTTAAAAAAAGCAAACGTAAACACAAAGAAATTAAATGCTGTCTTACATTCAAGTGCTTTTAATGCAAATGTTCCACCTATACACAAATACCTTCAGCATCCTCGTATGAAGTATTTTGGATGCCAACAGTGTCTGAAATTGTGTTTTTAAAATTGGAATGTCTGCAAAGAGAAAATACACCCATTTTCCTTTTTTAAAAAACCCTGGGCACTTCAAGCCTCTTTACTTGAACCTTTGTATCCATAAAGAAAAGGCAAAACTAAAAAAGGCATACTTTCATATTCTGCAAATGTATGTGACATATTGAAATGCATCATCCTTTTCAAACAGGGCATCAGAATATTCATTTTACTGCAGAAGAACAGGCAGTGCATATAAATGAGAAACACTAATGAAATCAACTATCGTCGTGCATCCACATGTGTATTATATTGGAGCCTCCATATAATTTCTCTTTGCTGACTTTCTTTCTCTGTTGCATCATGTTCATAACAATTCAAATCTGTTTGTCTCATTCTGAAGCTTTAGATATTCATCCAAAAGAAAATTAGTGTATAATTAAGAGAATATCAGTATGACTCACATGCGCATTGTGTTTTGCAAGTATAAAATTCAGCTTCATTTTCAATTACACTGTTGCTGCTCAAGCGGTTAAATTCTTTACATCTAGAATGCATTTTTCCTGATGCAACAATTTATTACAGTAGATGAGACATTATAATGCCAGTATATTTAAACAACAGATACTGCACCAATACATTATTGTCTGTCCACTTTTCATTAAAACCTTTATAAATCATTTTTGCTACATCCAGCAACATATTTTACTTATTCTTTGCATTTATACATTTTCACCCTACGCAGTGAGTTTCTGTTACCAAAATCTGTACGTCATATTCTGTAAGCCAAACACAATTTTCTGATGATTTTGATTGTTGAGCATTGCCAGATAGAAATGCTCTTTTGTCTTAGCTCCACGCTTAGCTCCCAGTTGCACCAAGCTCAACCCAAAATTAACAGTTTCCTATATGTAGAAAACTGTATTACCAAGACTTTATAGACAGTGCAGAATTTCATTTATAACATCAAAAACTGAAGAAACATGATCCTAATTAAGAATGGTACAATTATTAAGGAAACCAGACGAGACTAGAGCCAAGAGAAAAATAAGGTTAACAGCAACAGCAGTGTAATTGACATGCATGCAAAAGACTTTACAGATTGAGGGAAGTCACCATAGAAATTAGAAATATTGTTTACAGAACTTAGGTCGAGAGTTTAGTGCAGCTCTGCTTCCTCAGTTACACTCTTTACACTTTTGGAATTTATTCCAGTTCCCATTAACACAGTAGAAATTAAAAATATCACTTTCTCTTGCTTTGTCCTACCAAAGTTATTCATTACCAGTGAAAATGTCAGAAACATGTAGCAACATTTCTTTGCCAGACTCTCATGCAGCTTCCCTTAACCTACAGGTGCCAAGCGCAAATAATGGCCTATTGTGGAATTCATGTTTGGCTGCTGAAATGCTCAAGAGATTGGCTACAAAAAAGGCAATACAGTAATGCAACAATCACAAATTTATGTAAGAAGCATATGACCTGTAACAAATACATGCCTGGATAAATTTTCCAATATCACTGGAGGAATGCCCATATTAAGAATGGTTAGTTAGCAGCAAAGGCCTGCTCGGGTCTGCAAATGAAACCCAACCCGAGCCTAACAGAACCACATCCAACCAGAGCCTGACCAGAGTACTTTCATTTTTTCCCGCGCCCGACCCAACCACCGGAATAAAGTTGATTATATTAAAGAGGTTGTGCTCTATCTTGGATGGAATCGCTCACTGCAGACTAGTGCGGAGTTGTTTCCCGCCTTGACATCCTGGCCATCATTGTGTCCAACCCGGCCCGAACCGATCTAAGCCCGAATGCCGGAACCAGAAGAGCGACCTGATCTGAATCTGATACATGTTGTCGAGTCCCGACGGGTTCGGGTCGGGTAGCCATGCTCCAGTTAAGAGCATCATACATGTGTAATGATTTTCTTAAAAAAAGAAAAAAACTTGGACTTATATAGCACCTTTCATGACCTCAGGCCGTGGCAGCCAACTTGCACACAGCAAGGTCCCACAAAAAACAATGAGATAAATGGCCAGAGAATCTGTTTTAGTAAATATTGGTTGAGGGATAAATATTAGCCAAGATACTGTTGAGACTTCCCGTGCTCTTCTTTGAAATAGTACCACAAAATATTTATCATCCATCCAAGTGGGCAGATGGGACCTTGGTTTAATGTCTCATCCACAATATGGTAGCTCTGACAGTGCAGCACTCCCTTGGTATTTAACTGAGGTTTCAGCCTACATTATGTGATCAAGTAAACACCACGCGCAAGTGAGTATAGAAATAGGAGGATAGAGATGATGAATGCATGGCTGGACAGAAGGTGCAGGAGGGAGGGCTTCAGATTCCAGGGACATTGGGATCGATTATGGGAGAGATGGTACTTGTACAGGTCAGACGTGTTGCGCCTGAACAGAGCTGGGACCAATGTCCGTGTGGGGTCATTTGCTAGTGCTATTGGGGAGGGTTTAAACTAATTTTGTAGGGTGTGGGAACCAGGAGGTAAATTTAGAGAGAAAAACTAAGGTGAACAGAACATTGGAAGAAACAGATAGTCCTAGAGTAGGAAATGGTAAGGCATTAGGTGGGGTCAGCGTGGGAGGGAATGTAACAAGGTTTAAATTAGATGTACTGTGCATGCATGTGAATACACGGAGTGTGGTAAATAAGGTTGGTGAGCTGCAGGCGCAGATAGCTGCATGGAAATATGATGTTGTGACAATAACAGAGATAAGGCTCAAAAAAAAGGGCAGGATCGGATACTGAATATTCCTGTGTACAAGGTGTTTAGCGAAGATAGGGAAGGGAGGAAAGGAGGAGAGGTAGTTGTATTGATTAAGGAGAACATTACAGCACTAGTGAGAGAGGATATCCTAGAGGGGTCAAGGACAGAATCTACTTGGTTACAGCTAAGAAACAATAGAGGTACCATTACATTGCTGGGGGTATTCTAAAGGCCACCAACTAGTGGAAAGGATATAGAGGAACAGATTTGCAAGAAAATCACAGACTGGGATAGTAATAGTGTAAAAGGCAGAGGGGGCAAGAGCTTCGAGAGTGTGTTCAGGAGAATTATCTATATCAGAATTTTCAGGTCAAACGAAGAAGGAAGCATTGCTGGATCTGGTGAATCAAGTGTCAGGAGGGGAATGTTTAGGGGACAGTGACCATAGCATCATAATGTTTAGGTTACCTATGGAAATGGACAAGGAGCAATCCAGCGTAAAGGTAATTAATTGGGGAAGGGCAACTTCAATGGTGTGAGAACAGATTTGGGTCAACTAAACTGAAATCTAAGATTGGAAGACAAAACTGTAACTGAACAATGGGCTGTCTTTTAAAGAGGAGATGTACCAGTCAAGGTACATTCCCAAAAGGGGGAAAGGTAAGGCAAACAGATCCAAAGCTCCCTGGATGATGAAAGAGATAGAGAGTAAGATGAAGCAGAAAAAGGGTGCATATGACTGATGTCCGGTGGATAATACAATTGAGAACCAGGCTGAATACAGAAGGCTCAGACGGAAAGTGAAAAAACAAATAAGAGAAGCGAAAAGAGTATGAGAAGAGACTTGCGGCCAACATAAAAGGGAATCTGAAAGTCTTCCACAGGCACATAAATAGTAAAAGGAGGAGTGGGGCCGATTAGGGACCTAAAAGGGGATTTACGCGTGGGGGTAGGAGGCATGGCTGAGATACTAAATGAATACTTTGCATCTGTCTTTACCGAGGAAGATGATGTTGCCCAAGTCATGGTGAAAGAAGAGGTGGCTGAGACACTGGATGGATTAAAAATTGATAGAGGTATTAGGTAGGCTGGCTGTACTTAAAATTGATGAATCACCAGGACTAGATGAGATGTATCCAAGGATACTTAGTGAAGTAAGGGTGGAAATTGCAGAAGCACTGGCCATAATCTTCCAAATCTTCATATACATGCGTGGTGCCAGAGGACTGGAGAAATGCAAATATTACACCCTTGTTCAAAAAAGGGTGCAAGGACAAGCCCAGAAACTACAGGCCAGTCAGTTTAACCTTGCTGGTGGGAATGCTTTTAGAAACCATAATTTGGGGCAAAATTAATAGTCACTTGGCTAAATGTGGATTAATTAAGGAAAGCCAGCAATGATTTGAGATGGGCAAATTATGTTTAACTAATTTGCTTGTGTTTTTTTTTGGTGAGGCAACAGTGGGTTGATTAGGGTAATGTAGTTGATATGGTGTACATGGACTTCCAAAAGGCATTTTAAAGTTCCACATAACAAGCTTGTCAGCAAAGTTACAGCCCATGGAATAAACATACGAAATTGGCTGAGTGACAGGAAACAGAGGTAGTTGTGAATGGTTGTTTTTCGGACTGGAGGAAGTTATATAGTGGGTTCCCCACTTTTCTTGATTAATATTAATGAGTGTGCAGGGGACAATTTCAAAATTTGCATATGACACAAAGCTTGGAAGTATTGTAAACTGTGAGGAGGATAGTGAGAAACTTCAAGAGACTTAGCAAGCCGGTGGAATGGGTGGACAAGTAACAGATGAAATTTAATGCAGTAAAGTGTGAAGTGATTCATTTTGGTAGGAAAAACGAGGAGAGACAATATAAATAGGGCGGCACAGTGGTTAGCACCGCAGCCTCACAGCTCCAGCGACCCGGGTTCAATTCTGGGTACTGCCTGTGTGGAGTTTGCAAGTTCTCCCTGTGTCTGCGTGGGTTTTCACCGGGTGCTCCGGTTTCCTCCCACCACCAAAGACTTGCAGTTGATTGGCCATTGTAAATTGCCCCTAGTAGAGGTAGGTGGTAGGGAAATATAGGGACAGGTGGGAATGTGGTAGGAATATGAGATTAGTGTAGGATTAGTATAAATGGGTGGTTGATGGTCGGCACAGACTCTGTGGGCCGAAGGGCCTGTTTCGGTGCTGTATCTCTAAATAAAATAAAATAAAATAAAATAAAAATAAAAATAAATTCAAGGATACAATTCTAAAGGGCATGCAGAAGCAGAGGGACCTGGGGTTATGTGTGTGCAACTCATTGAAGGTTACAGAGCAGATTGAGAAAGTGGTTAATAAAGCATACAGGATCCTGGGCTTTATAAATAGGGGCATAAAGTACAAAAACAAGGAAGTTAAGATAAACCTGTATAAAACACTGGTTCAGCCTCAAGTGGAGTTTTTTGGCCAGTTCTGGACACCACACTTTCGGAAGGATGTTAAGGCAGTCGAGAGGGTGCAGAAAAGATTCACGAGAATGGTCCCAGGGACGAGGAACTTCAGCTACATGGATAGGTGGGGAAGAAGGTCTGTTCTCCTTGAAGAGAAGATTTGATAGAAGTGTTCAAATAATGAGGGGTCTGGACAGAGTAGATAGGGAGAAACTGTTCCCATTAGCTGAAGGATCCAGAACCTGAGGACACTGATTTACAGTGATTAGCAAAAGAAGCAACATCGACATGAGGAAAAACTTTTTTTTTTAACGGAGCGAGTGGTAAGGATCTGGAATGCACTGCCTGAGTGTGTGGTGGTGGCAGATTCAATTGAGGCCTTCAAGAGAACTGGATAATTATCCGAAGAGAAAGCATTTGCAGGGCTACAGGGAAAAGGCAGGGGAGTGGAACTAGATGAGTTGCTCTTGCAGAGAGCCAAAATGCACATGTTGGGTTGAATGGCCTCCTTCTGTACTATAACCATTCTCTGATTCTATCAAGTCCTTTGGGGCTTCAACCCATGACTTAGACTCTGAGGTCAAAGTGCTACCTATTGAACCATACCTGACAATGGGATTAATGCAGTATACCCAATGAAGGAACAAATTATGGAAGCAATTTGATTTCAATGTCTAAAATCCTGCTATTTCAAGAATTAAAACCCAAAACATAAATGATAAAACACTCAGTAGTAACAATTGCAGAAGCATGTAGCTTGCCCAGTAGAGATTTCATTCTATATGATATGATATGCACTAACAGAACTCCAATAATCACCGAGTTTCATCAACTTTTATTTGAATTAAAAAAGGTTAACTTATACACAATAGGCCTTTCACACTAAAAAAAAAAGCACATGCAACTTACCAGTGAAATGTTATCTTTGATGAGACACTAAGTAAATTGGGCCTGTATTCTCTGGAATTTAGAAGAATGAGAGGTGGTCTTATTGAAAATAAAAAAGATTCTAAAGGGGCTGGATAGGGCAGACACAGAGATTATTTCCGTTGGTCGGGGAATCTAAAACACAGGGGTACAGTCTCAGGATAAGGGGCCGATCATTTAGTACTGAGATGAGGAGAAATTACTTCACTCAAAGGGTTGTGAATCTTTGGAATTCTCTACCCCATAGGGTTGTGGATGCTCCATCGTTGAATGCATTTAAAGCTTTTTGGTCTCGCAAGGAATCTAGGGGTATGGCGAGCAGGTGGGAAAGTGGAGTTGAATCCTAAGATCAGCCATGGCGGATGCCGGCTCGATGGGCCATATGGTCTACTCCTGCTCCTATTTCTTGTGTTATTGTATGCCACATTTCTGAGACCGCACTGACTCTACATAAATTAACAAGGGAAAAATTTATATCTTTAGAACAAACCAAGTTCTACAGATCTGTAATATGATTCAGGAATACTGACATTTTAAATAACTTATCAGTTTTACATAACCCACAATAGTGAAAATCTCAACACAACCATAGGCAAATGCTTAAATAAAAACAAGAAATGCTGGAACCACTCAGCAGGTCTGGCAGCATCTGTGGAAAGAGAAGCAGAGTTAACGTTTCGGGTCAGTGACCCTTCTTCGGAACTGACAAATATTAGAAATGTCACAGGTTATAAGCAAGTGAGGCGGGGGTGGGGCAAGAGATAACAAAGGAGAAGGTGTAGTTTGGACAAGGCCACATAGCTGAGCAAAAGGTCATGGAGCAAAGGCAAACAATATGTTAATGGTGTGTTGAACGACAAAGCATTAGTACAGATAGGGTGTTAACGGACTGAAGATTGAACAGCAGCAAGTACAAACATGAAAAAAAACACTGGGTAAGCAAACTGAACAAACTAAGATGAAATGAAATAAACTTTTAAAAAAATTGTAAAAAATGTAAAAAAGAAAAAAAGAAAAAATAACTAAAAATAAAAGTAAAATGGGGGGCCCCCCGTCATGCTCTGAAATTATTAAACTCAATGTTCAGTCCGGCAGGCTGTAGTGTGCCTAGTTGCATAGGCAAATGCTTTTCTGCTGTTCGTATCCTAGTGCTATATCACCATATGTAACATTATCTCAACTCTGGTTTCAACTTACCGATCCACATCACTGTCCTTATTGCACCTACCCCGCGCCAGTTAGAGTGACCATTTTTCAGCAATTACAAAAACTAGAAGATTGTAGGGCATTTAAGAAGGCACATGTATGAACATGCCCTCCCATCAATTCAAGTGCACTGACTTCTTAAAAATCCAGCAGAAAATTAGACTTTCTTGTAATTACAGTGTGGGCAAAGCATTTCAAAACTGGACAGGTCACTCCACCTCTTCTGGACAAATAATAAAAGATAGCTAAAATGACTACATTCACAGCAGTTATGAACCAGTGAGGCAAAATATTTTAACCACACTTGCACACCACCACAAAATGCAAGATTGTATTTTTCATACAAAACATCAGTTGAGTGGATGTACATTTCATCCCCAGGTTCTGATAACACGCCTCACTCTCATGATTTAGGAAATCATTAAAACATTTCAATTATCGTACTGATTTGTACTATGCTTCCAGACAAATGTCATTGTATATTTAATCAGCTCTTCCCAAACTTCAAAATATACGTATTGAAATATCATTTCTAACCCAATATTTTATTCATTAGTTGTGATGTGGCTTTTGTTCATCAAGTTCCAGTATTCTTTTTTCAAAAAAGCACATTAAATTATCTATGCATCTACTACTTATTCACAGCAGCAGTTTTAAACCATTTCACATCACACATACACAAAATAGAGTTTGTGCAAGACATAAAATATATTTTCCAAGTAGCCGTATGTCTCCTTTGAGAGATTTTTGTGAATCTTCCTTTCCTTTGGTTAAGTTGAGAAATTACAGATTTGGCAACAGCACTCCACAGGGCGCTACTTGCTAGCCAGCAGTAAACCACTATGCAATCATGTTAATTCGTGGACATTAGTCGCTTTGCCACATCAGGGTTGGCAGCTGCAGGCAAATTGCCAAGTTTGACCTTGCAGACAGATATGTAATTTTTTAAAATCTACTTTTCTCGTTATAGTCAATTTTCAGAGTTTTTTCTCCTAATTTTCTGTGTCTTTCATTTTGGCTCTCGTCACAGGGTTCACAAGGTTACATACAAAGTTGGGCATACATACAATTGGCAACAGAAAAGAACAGCATTCCGTCGGGCCACAAGAGGATCAGTGGGCGTGCACTTTGTAGTTTTAAATATTATTTGGGAGAAATCAGGTTTAGGGCTGAAAAAGTGAAACTAAAAACAAAAGATATTAAAATTAGGATGCAAATAAAGACAAGAACCAATAACTTGAAATAATCATTGAACTTGGAGAAAACAAGATGGAGGACACAGATTCCATAATTTTCCAGAGAAGCATTGTGAAGGTGATATCAGAATGGGCAGAAAGCCACGAATTGGCCAAGCTATGTAATTATGGTACGACAAGCTTATATAGGCGTATGTTATAAAAGTAGAGGCAGGAAATTATAATGAAAAAATTGACACAAGAAGCATAACAAAAATGTGACACATAACAGACAGGAAGTGCATGCAGATGTAACATTTTTAATAGTCTTTACAGGCCAGAATACAGATTTTTAAGTTTTATTTTGGTGTTTATATGCAACTAGTTATTATTCAATGTATAGTACTAGAGATTAAGATGAATCTTATTTTCTCATTTCACAAATCTTATTGTTGAAAATAGAGACATTTTGTCGAAGCTTTTCATCTTGCACTCATCAGGACAAACCTCAAGAATACCAATGTAAGGGAAAGCAACACTATGGGAACAGAATGCTGATTGGTTGGCAAGTGGACTCTGATCGGTAGAGGCGTTGCCATAGAGAATGCACCAGTTTATAGCGACTGACAGTTAACTGCTAAGTTTTGTTTGGAATTTAAACCAGGCAGCTCGGCTCTGATTGGTCAAGTGAATGGCCGTCACTTATTTTGTTCAGCTGAAACAGGCGCAATGTGTGTACATGCTCTTTCTGTTTGCAAAGAACAGGACGCTGTATATTAATACATGTAACTTCCAGTTCACGCAAATGTGCCACACTGCAAGCCGGACTGACAATCTTAAATTGGCTGTCAGCGTAATTCTTAGCACACTGAGGATGATTTAGCAAATGTTGCCCAATTGCGCAATCACATCTAATGTTGGACACTGTGTTTTGAGTTTTGCAAGCACAGGCTGGTTGGGTGCGGTCTGCCAGTTAGGCCAGGGAGTACAGGGGTAATAGGGGAACAGGACTTGATGTGAGTTAGGACACGGGCAACATTAACTGCATAAAGCTAAGTAACCAGAAATAGCACTATTGTCTGCATTAAGAATTTGAAATTAAAGCACTGCTTATGCACTGAGTTTGAACTGTAGTTATTTGCTATTGAGTAAAAAATCCCACCAGCAGTGCAAGTTATTTTCTGTATTGCAACCTGATCACAAAAACCAGTTAATCGTCATCAAATATTTACCCCCAACAAATACTCAGATAAGTAATGCTTTCTGATGTAATTTCTGGGAATGTTGATGTTTAACTGTAAAACTGACCAAACAGGATGTTGGTGTCCAAGAGCCACAAAAACTGCTGACTGAACTTTTCTGGTTGAAAGTAAAACTTTATTTAATTAAAGCAGCCACGTGTATTTCCCAGTTCAGATGAAAGGCCACTGACCTGAAATGTTAACTCATTTCTTTTTCTACAGATGCTGCCTGACCTTCTGAATATTTAAAACATTTTCTGTTTACATCCCAAAAATCAAAATTCATCTGCCTCAAAGAAAGAAAATTACATTATTGGGTCCACAAGTTATGCTCAACTCAGCAGAAAATAATTGCAAAATATAGAAGTGATGAGAGCATTTGTGTGCACAAAGTATGGAAGAGGCATGCATTCATTCAAGCCATTATCGGGGGACAAAACTCAATCAGCCAATCACAAACATAAGAACAGTCGCATATGTAGATGGTAAAAGACACATTTTAAAAGCTAAATTTGAGAAAAAAAATACCCGTCATCAAACCAATTGCACATTTGCCAGAACCTAACCTGAATGATGCCAACACTTTTCTCAGTCATGCCACTGAAATACGAAATACAAAAAGTGTATACATCAATAGCGATAGCATAGAAGTAAAGGCGCAATAAGTCAGAAGGGTCATCGGCTACCTTAACTGGATGGGGATCAGGAGCAGGAAAGCCTCTCCAGGACCCTGAGATGCAGATGCCCCTTACCTCCACTTGTGACAAGCTTGGCTCTCACAACCTGATGTGCAACTTTCGTGGTCTAGAGTGGAACTTGGCTTTTCTGCAGAATGAATAAACACGTTGAACCATCTAGGGAAGGCCCGTTAAATTGGGCTTTTTACGAACACAGGCCTGACTCTTAATCACAATAGGATTACAAGCCATTAAGCTGCCCTAGTTTTAAAATCAGTGCCTTACCCGCCAGCAGTAGTCACCAGCCAGTTCAGCTCTTCCTTTTCCAACTGTGTGCTTGTAAGCACCTCTGTTAAAGGAAAACAAAATCTGCATTTATATAGCACCCTTCGCAACCTCAGGACGTCCCAAAGTGCTTGAAGTATGGTTGCTGTTGTAATGTAGGAAACGTGGCAGCCAATTTGCAAACAGCAAGCTCCCACAAACAGCAATGTGGTAATGACCAGATAATCATTTTCGTGGTGCTGGTTGAGGGATAAATATTGTCCCAGGACATTGGGGGAGAAGTGCCCCCCTCCTCCCCACCACCGCTCTTCTCCTAAATAGCTTCCGTTGGATCTCCTCCCTAACCAGACCTCCTCTCTTCCCCTAACAACGAGCATGTTACACGCCAGTGGGAACTGCCCCTCCCCCTGCTTATCACAGAACAGAGATCCCACAGGGCAGGTATTGTGGCCAGCCTTAACCTACTCCCCCTCGCCCACAGTGAGCATACATTAACTCTAGACACAATCTCTTACCCCTCCGCTAAATTACTGTTCCCCACCAACATCACCTCCAGCCACAAAACTCTTTAAACTGAGTAGACATTGCTTCCACTTCACTGTGCAAATATTGCTTCCACCCTCACCCACCCACCTATTTATGCAGATGTGGCTTTTAGCCCCAGTATCCCCTTGAACTGAGTTCTTTAAACCACATCGCGCACCCTGCCCCAAAATCCTTTTCCCACCTGGTACTGATTGGGACCAAGCATTTCACCAAAACTAAGCAGACATTCTGGCCATTCTGGCATCCCCATACCCCAAAAGCCAGAGATGAAAAATGTCAGGGGACACCATGAAGTGACAAATCTTAGAAAAAGTAGTGCACAAATTGGAGCAATAGTTGTTTGGCCTGCTCTATGAAGAAAGATAGGAAACTGAATGACTTGAGCAGTTGCAATTACAGTAACTGGAAAATCATCCATAATTCTTCTCCCACTACCACTAAGCAAACTGTGCAGCCCACTCAATTTTTCTGAGGACAATTTCCTACCTCACTGAGCAAAAACTCAAGACACCACACCCTGCCTCCAAACTGTACCTACCCCCATTAATCTCCATCTCCACTGACATGAGATCAAGGGTATTCATCACGTCTCCCATGCCTGAACAGAAATCATCTCACAAGCAATCTCGCAGTTATCATCATCATCTGAACTAAGCAACATTTGATAAAGTGCCGCAAAATAGGCTTGCCAGCAAATTTGAAGCTCATGGAACAAAAGGGAAGGTGGAAGCATGGATACAAAGTTGGCTGAGTGACAGGAAATAGAGAGCAATGGCGAACAGTCGTTTTTCAGACTGGAGGAAAGTATACAGTGTGGTCCTCCAGGGGACGCAACTGAGACCACCACATTTGTTGATCTAGATTCATGACTTAGACCTGCGTGTACAGGGCACAATTTTCAAATGTGCAGATGACAAAACTTGGAAGTACTGTGAACTGTGAGGAGGCTAGTGCTAGACTTCAAGAGGACACAGACATAGGGAGAACGGGTGAATACACAGCAGATGAAATTTAATGCAGAGAAGTGCAACATGATACATTTTGGTAGCAAGAACAAGGAGAGGTAATATAAAATAAAGGGTACAATTCTAAAGGGGTTGCAGGAACAATGAGACCTAGGGGCATATGTGCACAAATCGTTAAAGGTGACAGGGCAGATTGAGAAACTAGTTAAAAGAGCATACTGGATCCTGAGCTTTATAGGCAGAAGAGTACAGCAGCAAGGAAGTTATGATAAACATTTATACAACACTGGTTTGGCCTCAACCGAAGCATGTCTTCAATTTTGGGCACCGCACTTGAGAAAGGATGTTAAAGCTTTGGAGAGGGTGCAGAAAAGATTTAAGAGAATGGTTCCAGGGATGAGGGACTTCAGTTATGTGGATAGACTGAGGAAGCTGAGGTCTTCTCAGAGGAGGTTGAGAGGAGATTTGATAGAGATGTTCAAAATCATGAGGGCTCTAAAGAGTACAGAGAAACCGTTACCATTGGCAGCAGGGTCAGGAATAAGACAACACAGATTTAAAGTGATTGGCAAAAGAGTAAATGGCGACAAGAAGAAAAATATTTTACGTAGCAGGTGATTACAATATGGAATTCACTGCCCAATTCAATCGTGGCTTACAAGAGAATTCACAGAATCGTTAAGATCACAGGAGGCGGCCATTCGGCCCATTGTGTCTGCACCAGCTCTCCAAAGGAGCAATTCACCGAGTGCCACTCCCCCACCTTCTCCCTGTAACCCTGCACATTCTTCCTTTTAATATAACAGTCTAGTTCCCTTTTGAATGCTTCAGTGGAGGCAGTGGTGTAGTGGTATTGTCACTGGACTAGTAACCCAGAGACCCAGGGTATTGCTATGGGGACATGGGCTCGAATCCCACCATAGCAGAAGGTGGAATTTGAATTCAATTTAATCTGGAATTAAAAAGCTTGTCTAATGATGGCCATGAAACCATTGTCGATTGTTGTAAAAACCCATCTGGTTCACTAATGTCCTTCAGAGAAGGATATCTGCTGCCCTTACCTGGGCTTGCCTACATGTGACTCCAGACCCACAGCAATTTGGTTCACTCTTAAATGCCTTCTGAAATGGTCTAGCAAGCCACTCAGTTGTATCTAACCGCTACGAAGTCAATAAAAAATGAAACCGGACGGACCACCCAGCATCAACCTAGGCACCAAGACAATGGCAAACCCAGCCCTGTCAACCCTGCAAAGTCCTCCTTACTAACATCTGGGGGCTTGTGCCAAAGTTGGGAGAGCTATCCCACAGAGTAGTCAAGCAACAGCCTGACATAGTCATACTCACCGAATCATACCTTACAGACAATGTCCCAGATACCATCACCACAATCCCCAGGTATATCCTGTCCCACCAGCAGGAGAGACGCAGCAGAGGTGGCGGCACAGTGGTATACAGTCAGGAAGGAGTTGCCCTGGGAGTCCTCAACATCGACTCTGGACCCCATGAAGTCTCATGGCATCAGGTCAAACATGGGCAAGGAAACCTCCTGCTGATTACCATCTACTGCCCTCCCTCAGCTGATGAATCAGTACTCCTCCATGTTGATCACCACTTGGAGGAAGCACTGAGAGTGGCAAGGATGCAGAATGTACTCTGGGTGGGGGACTTCAATGTCCATCACCAAGAGTGGCTCGGTAGCACCATTACTGACCGAGCTGGCTGTGTCCTAAAGGACATAGCTGCTAGACTGGGTCTGCGGTCGGTGGTGAGGGAACCAACAAGAGGGAAAAACATACTTGACCTCGCCCTCACCAATCTGCCTGCTGCAGACTGCTTCTGTCCTGACAGTATTGGTAGGAGTGATCGCCGCACAGTCCTTGTGGAGACGACGTCCCACCTTCACATTGAGGATACACTCCATCGTGTTGTGTGGCACTACCACCATGCTAAATGGGATCATTTCGAACCGATCTAGCAATGCAAAACTGGGCATCCATGAGGCTCTGTGGGCCATCAGCAGCAGCAGAATTGCACTCAACCAAAATCTGTAACCTCATGGCCTGGAATATTCCCCACTCTACGGTTACCATCAAGCCAGGAGACCAATCCTGGTTCAATAAGGAGTGCAGGAGGGCATGCCAGGAGCAATGCCAGGAGCAACACCAGGCATACCTTAAAATGAGGTGTCAACCTGGTGAAGCTACAACACAGGACTACTTACGTATCAAACTGCGTAAGCTGCATGCGACAGACAGATCTAAGCGATCCCATAACCAACGGATCAGATCTAAGTTCTGCAGTCCTGCCACATACAGCCGTGAATGGTGGTAGACAATTAAACATCCCCATCCTCAATGATGGAGGAGCCCAGCACATCAGTGCAAAAGATAAGGCTGAAACATTTGCAACAGTCTTCAGCCAGAAGTGCCAAGTTTATGATCCATCTCAGCCTTCTCCTGAAGTCCCCAGCATCACAGATGCCAGACTTCAGCTAATTCGATTCACACCGCGTGATATCAAGGAACAACTGAAGGCATTGGATACTACAAAGGCTATGAGCCCTGACAATATTTCGGCAATAGTACTGAAGAAGTGTGGTCCACAACTTGCCGCGCCCCTTGCCAAGCTTTTCCAGCACAGCTACAACACTGGCATCTACCCGGCAATGTGGAAAATTGCCCAGGTATGTCCTGCACACAAAAAGTCCAACCCAGCCAATTACTACCCCATCAGTCTACTCTCAATCATCAATAAGGTGATGGGAGGTGTCATCGACAGTGCTATCAAGTGGCACTTGCTTATCAATAACCTGCTCAGTGACGCTCAGTTTGGGTTCCGTCAGGACCACTCAGCTCCCGACCTCATTACAGCCTTGGATTCAAACATGGACAAAAGAACTGAACACCAGAGGTGAGGTGAGGGTGACTGCCCTGGAGATCAAGGCAGCATTTCACCGAGTATGACATCAAGGAGCCCTAGCAAAACTGAAGTCAATGGGAATCTGGGGGAAAATTCTCCGCTGGTTGGAGTCATACCGAGCGCAAAGGAAGATGGTTGTGGTTGTTGGAGGTCAATCATCTCAGCTCCAGGACATCACTGCAGGATTTCCTCAGGGTAGTGTCCTAGGCTTCAACCATCTTCAGCTGTTTCATCAATGACCTTCCTTCAATCATAAGGTCAGAAGTAGGGATGTTCCCTGATGATTGCACAATGTTCAGCACCATTTGCAACTCCTCAGATACTGAAGCACTCAGTGTAGAAATGCAGCAAGATCTAGACAATATCCAGGCTTGGACTGATAAGTGACAAGTAACATTTGTGCCACACAAGTGCCAGGCAATGACCATCTCCAACAAGAGAATCTAACCACCATGTTTAACCATTTTATTGGAGTTCTTTGAGGGAGTCACATGTGCTGTGCATAAAGGGGTACCGGTGGATGTTTTGTACTTAGATTTCCAGAAAGCATTTGATAAGGTGCCACATCAAACGTTATTGCAGAAAATAAAAGCTCATGATGTAGAGGGTAACATATTGGCATGGATAGAAGATTGGTTAGCTAACAGGAAACAGAGAGTAGGCATAAATGGGTCATTTTCTGGTTGGCAAGATGTAACGAGTGGTGTGCCACAAGGATCTGTGCTGGGGTCCCAACTTTTTACAATTTATACAAATGACTTAGATGAAGGGACCAAAGTTATGGTTTCTAAATTTGATGACACAGAGATAGGTAGGAAAGTAACTTGTGAAGAGGACATAAGGAGGCTACAAAGGGATATAGATAGGTAAAGTGTGTCGGCAAAGACCTGGCAAATGGAGCATTATGTGGAAAAGTGTGAAATTGTCCACTTTGGCAGAAAGAATAAAAAAGAAGCATATTATCTAAATGGTGAGAGATTGCCTAGCTCTGAGATGCAGAGGGATTTGGGTGTCCCAGTGCATGAATCACAAAAGGTTAGTATGCAGGTACAGCACGTAATTAGGAAAGCTAATAGAATGTTATTGTTTATCGCGAGGGGAATTGAATACAAAATTAGGAGGTAATGCTTCAGCTATACAGGGCATTGGTGAGACCACATCTGGAGTACTGTGTACGGTACTGGTCTCCTTATTTAAGGAAGGATGGAGAGGCATTGGAAGCTGTACAGAGAAGGTTTACTAGACTAATACCTGGAATGGGTGGCCTGTCTTATGAGGAAAGATTGGACAGGCTAGGCTTGTATCTGCTGGAATTTAGAAGAGCAAGAGGAGACTTGATTGAAACATATAAGATCCTGAGGAGTCTTGACAGGGTGGATGTGGAAAGGATGTTTCCCATTGTGGGAGAATCTCAAACTGGGGGTCACTGTTTAAAAATAAGGGGTCGCCCATTTATACAGAGATGAGGAGAAACTTTTTCTCTCAGAGTCATGAGTCTTTGGAATTCTCTTCCTCAAAAAACAGTGGAAGCACAGAATTTTAATATTTTTAAGGCAGCAGTAGATAGATTCTTGATAAGTAAAGGGGTGGAAATGTGGAGTAATCAGTTCAGCTATGAACTTATTGAATGGCAGAGCAGGCTCGAGTGGCCTACCCCTGTTCCTAATTCACATGTTCACATGTCCCCTTGACATTCAATGGCATTACGATCACTGAATCCCCCACTATCAACATCCTAGGGGTTACCATTGACCAGAAACTGAACTGGAGAAGCCATATAAATACCGTAGCTACAAGAGCAGGTCAGAAGCTAGGAATCCTGCAGCGAGTAACTCACCTCCTGACTCCCCAAAGCCTGTCCACCATCTACAAGGCACAAGTCAGGAGTGGGATGGAATACTCTCCACTTGCCTGTATGGATGCAACCCCAACAACACAAGAAGCTTGACACCATCCAGAACAAAGCAGCCCGCTTGATTGGCACCCCATCCACAAACATTCACTCCCTCCACCACCGACGCATAGTAGCAGCAGTGTGTACCATGGCTCCTTAAACAGCACCTTCCAAACCCACAACCTCTATCAACTAGAAGGATAAGGGCAGCAAATGCATGGGAACACCACCACCTTCAAGTTCCCCTCCAAGTCACACACCATCCTGACTTGGAACTATCCCGCCATTCCTTCACTGTTGCTAGGTCAAAATCCTGGAACTCCCTTCCGAACAGCACTGTTGGTGTACCTACCTCAAATGGACTGCAGCAGTTCAAGAAGGCAGCTCACCACAACCTTCTCAAGGGCAATTAGGGATGGGCAATAAATGCTGGCCCCTGCCAGCGACACCCACATCCCATGAATAAAAAAAAAGTTGAACCTGCCTCCACCTCACACTCAGGCAGTGCATTCCAGACCTTAACCACCAACTGTGAAAACAAGTTTTTCCTTATGTTGCTTTTTCTTCTTTTACCAATTACTTTAAATGAGTCCTCTCGTTCTTGATCCTTTCACGATTGGGAACAGTTTCTCCCTATCCACTCTGTTCAGACCTCTCATGATTTTGAATACCTCTATCAAATCTCCTCGCAGCCTTCTCTTCTCCGAGGAAAACAGTCCCAACTTCTCCAATCTACCTTCATAACTGAAGTTCCTCATCTCTTGAAGCATTCTCATGAATCTTTTCTGCACCCTCTCTAACACCTTCACATCCTTCCTAAAGTGCAGCGCCCAGAACTGGACGCAATACTCAAGCTGAGGCCAAACTAGTATCTTATACAAGTTCAACATAACCTTCTTGCTCTTATACTCTATGTCCCTATTAATAAAGCCCAGGATACTGCTTTATTAACTGCTCTCTCAACCCCTCCTGCCACCTTCAAAGACATGCACATATACACACAGGTCCCTCTGCTCTTGCATTCCCTTTAGAATTGTAGCCTTTATTTTATATTGTCTCTCCATGTTCTTCCTACCAAAATGTATCGCTTCACATTTCTCCGTATTGAACTTCATCTGCCACCTGTCCACCCATTTTACACTATCCCCCTCACAGTTTCCAAGCTTTGTATCATCTGCAAACTTTGAATTTGCACCCTGACACCAAGGTCTAGGTCATTAATATATATCAGGAAAAGCAAGGGTCCCAACACTAACCCCTGGGGAATTCCACGACAAACCTTCCTCCAGCCCAAAAAAATCCATTAACCATTACTCTTGGTTTTCTGTCACTCAGCCAATTTAATATCCATGTTCATGTTGCTATTGTCCCATTTATTCCATGAGCTATAACTTTCCTCACAAGTCTATTGTGTGGCACTGTATCAAACGCTTTTTGCATGTCCATGTCCACCACATCAACTGCATTGCCCTCATCAACCCTCTCTGGAATTGGATAAGTGCCTGAAGAGAAAGAATTTGCAGGACTATGGGGACGGGGAGTGGAACTAGCTAAATTGTTCTTGCAGAGAGCCGGCATGGACTCAATGGGCTAAAATGCATCCTTCTATGGTGTAGCTATTCTATGATTCACCCCCAACGATGTAGAAATCCCATTAGCCACCCCAACTAAGCAGAAGTGTAGCCACTCTCCAAGCCAATACACTCGTACCAAAACTCCCCTCCACCCCTACTTAACAATTAGGCCAGCGCCCCCCACTTCCCCCCCAATCCCCACACAGCTAAGCCAAAGTTCCAAGCAGCCAATATATGTTCACATAACAAAACAGAAGACTACTAAGCTCCTCATTTCTCCACATCCCACCACTTTTCAGAAATTGAACCCAACGCCTCTTGTGCCCACCCAATGAGCGCATCCTCAGCCTTCTCTGCTCCTGACTGAGGAAGATGTCCTCATAGAGCACAAAGATGAACTTTGCAAAAACATACAAAAAAGTCAATAAAACATTTACTACAAAATCTGAAATTGCTATTACAAACTTAGACATCATACACACTATGGAATTTGTTGTTAATTTCACACTTCATCAATTTCAAATAGAACAAATGACAGTTAATATAATTCTGTAAAGAATGCATGAAAGAATCAAAAGATTTGGCGCCCAAAGAATATACATATACTTGCATGCATACATACAGACACAAACATTTTAATGCTCTGGTCTTTCCCCACCGAAGAGGAAAACTGCTATATTGAATAATGTGCGCTTTCTGGAAGCAGATCAATTTTCATATTTCTTTAAATTGTTCACAATAGCGATACGTCACAGGACTCCTAGAAAATGAGTTATGTTACAACAGATGTTTTTATTTCTACTTCAATAGTAACGAAGAAATATAGCAGAAAAGAATCTAACCCAAGAATAAATTATTTAATTCACATCACTGTGTATCACAGCAAATATTTGTTAATACTGCCACTCACCAATGCCAAATCAGTGTGAATTGTTGAGAAAAAAATCAACGTACAAACTAAAACATTTTACTCACTTCTAAAACACATTTTTCTTACTTCATTCCATTTATCCTGTACGATTACAAAACAGTTTTGAAAAGGGAAAATCAACCTGGTTACAATATAGTGAATTTCTGCAACCAGAAGACTTTTCACATCTCTTACTTAGCAACCGAATGAGAACAATTGATCAGAGGAAACCAAAGGTCACTGAATACTAGAAGGTCATAGCCTGAGAGCTGAGTTGATAGCAGAAACAGCTCTGATGCTCCAGAGCTGCCATTTTTCTTTCTTGACAAAGACTCCATCTGCCACAGAGCCATTTGTAGCCTTAGAGTCAGAATATCAATGACTTCCAACCATTCTGCATGTCTGCTTTCACCTTGACATCACCTCTCTAAATGTGTGGAGCGAAAGGTAAAAATATTTTCTCTACAGCATTATAAACTTGGAAATCAGTCAGATATAAGTAGCATCTAAATAAGCCTTAAATTTTAATTTAAGATCTTATTTTGTAGGCTGTGGTTATATTACAGTAAGAAAAAAACTTCTGACATCTGAGAAGTTTTGTTATTGTAACATGAGTCTGTATTTCAGCATCATGATACAAAAGCTGAAAACTTTTTTTTTTAAACAGCTCATTGAAGGCTCATTGCTTAGTGACATTTGGTTGGAGAGAATACTTAAGGATTTCATACCCGGAAAATAAATAAGACTTAATCTTCTTAAAAGACACATTAATTAAGTCAATATTCTAGTTTACAGCTAGGTGTCAAAGGTGTAAAAAGTCAGCTTTTAGCTTGGCCAATTTCAACAGGTATTGCATATCTGTGAAAAGCACTTAGCAAATTTATTAGTGTGAACTTTGTGGTGAATTTTAATGGACACCTGTGAGTAAGCAATTATGTAACTAAATTTGCAAGTGTCCTTTATTGAAAATTCATTTATAAACTGAGAAAATACCATCATAAAAGGTTTACATAAGTGTTTTGCCAATATTTGGAACTGCTAAAATACAGAACTTAAATAAGTTGAACAAGACTTTCATGTGGTTCACTATTTCTATCACTACTGATATAATATTTACTCAGATGTGGTATATACAAATATCATTTAAAATGCTGACCAGGGACTCAAAGGAGCTGATGAGCAGAACAGTAGATTTCTTTTCACATAGAACTTTATTTAAGAAATTAAGATGCTTTCTTAAGACACTGTTTGAAACCAAGTACATTCTAACAAATGCAGGTACATGCAATGGAGGTCACATACAATTATATATAGTTCCAGAATTAAGAGCTAGGTCATTCCTAGTCAGGAGATTAGAGAGCTGGGATGGGGGAGTTATTGCAGCCAGTATGTCTAAATGATTTTGTTATACATCTCCTTATGCCATACATCAAGTAGGAGTGTCCTGATTTTGCCTGATTTCATGTCAAAGGAGTAGCTGCCAGCTTGAGGTGGGACGCATTAGTCTTGGGGGGGTGGGGGGGGGGGGGAAGGTGCCAGCAGCCACAGGTATGTCAAGAAGGATCTGTGATCCCTCCGGTCAAAAATTTGACGATGCAGTATAGCAATGTACAAGTGAAGGCCTGTGGCTGTGGAAGCACAATTTTCTCCCCTTAGTTCAGGATAATTTTTTTTGCTTACAAGTTTTGCACTCACATTCTAAAAGTATATTCTTCTCAGAGGGAGGGAGCAAAACAGGAAAAGGAGGAAAGAAAGTAGGAAGGAAAGAAGGAAAGAAATGAGTGTCAGCCTAGATAATATGATTAAATCCCTGGAATGGAACATAAATCTTTTGACTCAGAGGCAACAGAGTTTCCACTGAGCCACAGATGACCCTGCAGAGGTTGCTGCGATGTCCTAGGTATTGAGAACACCTAATTCTGGAGTCATCTCCTGGTTTCCACTCAGCTAAGAGATTGAATTTCCTCAAGATCTCCATCTCCTTCCCCTCGGTTAGCCTTTCATGGCATATAGATACAGCGTCATTGTTTGGAGGCCAACACAGTAGGTTTCAGGGTAGTCTCTGGGAAATATGGCTGCAATTACATAGTATTGTCCTATCATATCCCCAGTCCCCCTCTTCACAACAAGAGTCTGTCATTTACATATCTTGGGGTACTGCAGTCAGTACTTGGCAATCCTTTGTTATGGGCACTGTATTTTAAAGCAAGGGACAGAAGGGAAGGAGTGGGAAGTGAAAGGAACACCTGAGTTAGCAGGAGCCTCAGTGAACAGTTGGCTGGATCTACTTGGCCAGGATGGGCAATAAGGAGGTATCTTTCAGTTCACTTCCTCCAGAAATTTATTTGTTAAATTCACTCTCCGGATGTGGGCATCACTGGCAATTTATTGTCCATCCCAAATTGTCCTTCAGAAGAGCCACCTTCTTTGCAACTGAGCGGCTTGCTAGGCAATTTCAGAGGGCAGTTAAAAGGCAATAACATTGCTATGGGTCTGAAATCACACATAGGCCAGACTGGGTAAGGATGGCAAATTTCCTTTGCTAAATGGCATTAGTGAACCAGATGGATTTTTATGACAATCCAGTTGTTACGCGGCCACCATTAATGATACTAGCTTTTTATTCCAGATTTATTTCAATTATCTGAAGTGAAATTCCCCATGGTGGGATTTGAATTCATGTCTTTGCAGCATTAGTCCAGCCCTCTGGATTACTAGTCAAAGAACAAAGAACAGTACAGCACAGGAACAGGCCATTCGGCCCTCCAAGCCTGCGCCGATCTTGATGCCCGTCTAAACTAAAACCTTCTGCACTTCTGGGAACCGTATCCCTCTATTCCCATCCTATTCATGTATTTGTCAAGATGCCTCTTAAACGTCGCTATCGTACCGGCTTCCACCACCTCCCCCGGCAGCAAGTTCCAGGCACTCACCACCCTCTGTGTAAAGAACTTGCCTCGCACATTCCCTCTAAACTTTGCCCCTCGCACCTTAAACCAATGTCCCCTAGTAACTGACTCTTCCACCCTGGGAAAAAGCTTCTGACTATCCACTCTGTCCATGTCGCTCATAACTTTGTAAACCTCTATCATGTCGCCCCTCCACCTCCGTCGTTCCAGTGAAAACAATCCAAGTTTATCCAACCTCTCCTCATAGCTAATGCCCTCCAGACCAGGCAACATCCTGGTAAACCTCTTCTGTACCCTCTCCAAAGCCTCCACGTCCTTCTGGTAGTGTGGCGACCAGAATTGCACGCAATATTCTAAGTGTGGCCTAACTAAAGTTCTGTACAGCTGCAGCATGACTTGCCAATTTTTATACTCTATGCCCCGACCGATGAAGGCATGCATGCCGTATGCCTTCTTGACTACCTTATCCACCTGCGTTGCCACTTTCAGTGACCTGTGGACCTGTAGGCCCAGATCTCTCTGCCTGTCAATACTCCGAAGGGTTCTGCCATTTACTGTATACTTCCCACCTGTATTAGATCTTCCAAAATGCATTAACTCACATTTGTCCTGTAACATAACCACTATGCTTCTGATTAGATGAGGTTGAGGAATGCAGGAGAGCACATTTGGGGAAGGGTGGCTTTGGCTGTCATGCTGGTGGTTGTGTGACTCCTTCCAGTTACAATATGGTAGATAGAGATATATATTTTGTGGGAGGGTTTTAGATAGCAGAGATAATAACAACTGAGCAGATCATCATCAATAGAGTTGAGAGTTGGAGAGCCAGGGGAAAGGGAGTTTCGAGTTTTGGAAGGAATGTTTGAGGGAGCTGGAGGAAATTTTTTTTTTTAATGGATGGGTGAGACAGGGAAAATAATAGTAATGCTGAAGAAAGGTGTAGCACGTGAGTGTTTAAGGAGTTGAGAAAGTAGTGAAACATTGCCTTGGAGTTGGTCAAGACTTTAGATATGGAGAGGCACCATTCAAGATGGCACGGTTGAGGGAGAGGCTGGGGACGTAGGTGCTAAAGCTCAAGTGAAGAATAATGTTGAGTGAGGACAGGTGGATAGAGAAGTCAGAGGAAAGAAACCACGGTAAGATGGAATGTATAATACCAATCATATTATGTTATAAAGCTTCAATTTTAACTTCCCCTGTATTGTACTTAGTAGGGAAGTAGGTAGTCATGCTGAACCTTTATAAAGCTCTGGTTAGGCCCCAACTGCAGAATTACGTCCAGTTCTGGTCACCACACTTCAGGAAGGATGTGAGGGTCCTTGAGAGGATGCAGAGGAGATTTACCAGAATGGTTTCAGGGATGGAGGATTTTAGTTACAAGGTTAGGTTGGAAAAGCTGGGTTTGATCTCCTTAGAACAAAGGAGATTGAGGGGGAGAAAATTAACAGAAGTGTACAAGATTATGACAGGCTTAGATAAGTTAGATAAGGAAAAACTGTTCTCATTAACTAATAGTACAAGGACTAGGGGACACTGATCAAAGGTTTGGGCAAAAGATTCAGTGGGAATGTGGAGAAGTACATTTTTTATGCAGCAGGTGGTAATGACCTGGAACTTGCTGCCCACAAGGGTGGTTGAAACAGAGACAACCAATGACTTCAAGAGGAAGCTGGATGGCCACATCAAAGAAACAGACTTGCATGGCTACAGGGATCAAGCCGGGGAGGGGGACTGACTGCACAGCTCCATGGAGAGTCAGCATGGACTCGATGGGCCAAATGACCTCCTTCTGAGCTGTAAATGACTCTATAATTTTTAAAAATTGAGGAAGCAGCAAATTAATCTCTTAGTAAAACAATGTCAAAACATTCGTATCAGAATTAGAATTTTTGCCAATTGAGAAAATTACACATTAGAAAATAAAACAAAACATTTAATCTGTTCCCCAAAAAAGTCTTCTCACTTTAAAGGAGAAAAATCTGTTTCTCAACAGCTGATGCACCACACTGGGAAGAAGAAAACTGGCTGCTATGAAATATTAATGTTTCTTGTGATTAAAAAATGATCGATTGGTTAGATGCATCATCAATAAAAACTACGGCAATGAAATGCATTACAAAACCCCAGCAAAGTATGCTCTTAATAATAAAGTCAGCACTTCCATGGAACTGTGACAAACAATACAGCAAGGCAAGACGACTATTTTAAAAAGCTTTGGACTCTTGTTGAAGGGGAAGGAAATCTAGCAAAATGCTTTGCTGAAAGTTGTTGGGTCAAAATCCCAAAATTTCCTCCTTCACAGCACTGTGGGTGTTCCTACGGCACAAGAACTGCAGTGTTCAAGAAGGTGGCTCACCACCACCTTCTCGAGGGCAATTGGAGATGGGCAATAAATGCTGGCCTTGCCAGTGATGCCCACATCCCATGAACAAATAAAAAAACTCCCCCTTTTACATACAAGAAAGTTACCCTAAGAATAGTGATCAAGTTTTTTTTTAAATGGCAATTTTTTTTCCATAAAGTCCATCAAGTCTGGTCTCGCTCCCTGCTATGCATTCCAGCGATGCCAATGATGAGGTCTGTGGGGTGGCTCCAAAGTAAACAATGGGGGCATGACTTCCAATCAGTTGAGTATTGTTAGAGAATTTGGTATCTCCAGCCTCCAACATAGTCTCCTAGGTTCGGGTGACTCCACAGCAGGCCCTCAGGCCAGTCAGAAGTTACATTGACACGGTCTCCAAAAAAACTATCCTACAACACTTCTGATAAGTGATGTCATCGGAATTGCCTAGCAGAAATCATGGCTCAACTGGAGTGCTTTCATGTCGATAAAAAAATTATTTAAAACTTCGATTTTCTTCAATCTCTTTTCTCTTCCCCACTCCCTATTTGTTCCTTCCTAATATTTATTTCATATGGTATTTCCTTGTTTGTATCCAATCGCAATGGTCCAAAAGGATGTAACCTTTTACATATACTATTGCCTGGGCAAGTTTGCATCATGTACAGCAACAGAGTAATAGGTACTTAGCATGTACATGAGGAAAAGAAGCTGACCAAGGATGCAACCTTCACAGACTCCACCAACCTCCCTGGCTCCCTCAATCACTTCCTCATTCCCAGCCACTGCCTCAGGCTGAGTCAAACTCATTACAACTTCGAGCTCCTCGGTGATCCAAGCTGACCTGCTCAGCCCTTGCCCCGCCCATCACAAAATCACCTGCATTACATTGCGTGTTTCTGTCCCTATCTCAGCCCATCTGCAACTGAAACCTTTGTCACCTCTAAACTATGACACCAATGCTATCATGGCTGGCCTCTATAACCTATGCCATTCAAAATTGCTGCCACATTAGGCCATACTAGCCCATTACTGTCATATTCTTGGCTCAAAAATCAAGACTTTATCCTTGCAGTTAAACTACATCCAGGCCTTTACTCCCTTGTCTTAACTCCCACAAGGTCTACAACCTCCACCCCATCCCTCCATTCCTTTCATTCTAGCCTCTTGTGCATTCACGTAATTCCTTTGTCCCACTATTGGTAGCAGTGCCTTCAGGTGCCTAAATCCCTTGTTCTAGAATTTTGCCCCTAAACCCTCAAGCATCTGTACCTCACTCTTCTCCTTCAAGAACATCCATAAAATGTTTACACAAAGTTTTTGGTCACCTGTCCGAAACTTTCCTTTGCTCAGGATGTTTTTTCATTCCTCAGAAACAAATAGGACTTTTTTTTTTAAAAGTAGAGCATTATGCAGTCCAAGATGTTGTTAATTATCAATATCTTCATATTGATATTTATATTCCAGAGCTCCTGATAAAAATCAGAAGTGACCTTATAAATCCACCATCTACGAGCAGGTGCAGAACATTCTGGAGAAGGGCGCACAGCCAGAGGTCATGGTCCATATTGGCACCAATGACAGAAAAAAGGGTTGAGGTCCTGCAGGCAGATTTTAAGGAGTAAGGAAAGAGATTAAGAACTAGGACTTCAAAAGGTAATAATCTTAGAATTATCCCTGGTGCCAAGCGTTGGTGAGTAAAGAAAAAAAAAAGACAGAGCAGATGAATGCGTGGCTAATAGATGGTACAGCAGGGAGGGCTTTAGATTCTTGGGGCATTAGGACGGGTTCTGGGGAAGGTGGGATCTGTACAGGCCGGACAGGTTGCACGTCAACAGGGCCAGACCAATACCCTCACAGACAGGTTTGCTAGTGCTGTCGGGGAGGGTTTGAACTAAATAGGCAGGGGGATGGGAAGCTCAGCATAGATTCAGAAGGCAGAAAAGCAGAGCTGGAAATGGAAAGCAGAAAATTAGCAAGAGAGTTTGGAAAGCAGAGAAAACAAAGGTTAAAAAATAGACAAAAAAGGAGTCCAGTTGTGCACAATGGTATATACCTAAATGAAAGGAGTAGAGTGAATAAGGCAGATGAGCTGAGGGTACAGATTGAAATGTGGAAGTATGTTTTTTTTTAAGCTGTTACCAAAGCATGGCTTAGAGAGAGGTAGGAATGGCAGCTTAATTTTCTTGCTTACAGAGTTTTCTGACGAGATACAGGGGCAATTAAAAGAAGCTGGGGTGGCAGCATTGATTTAAAGCTGAGTTTGCTGACAATCCAACCACTAGCTGGCGCAATACTAGCACATGCGCAGATGGAGCCTCTTCCACTGAAACATCGCTATCCGTGACGTTCAGGCAGCTGCTAGGATTAAAGATGGCACTGCTCAATTTATCAGAGAAAAACAAGACAGAACTCTGGTATGACACTGCCATTGAAATTTGGAATGTAAAGCAACTTTCTATGGTCGGTAAAGTCAACATTTACACGGTGAAGTTTATGGAGGAAATAACTGAATTTCTGCCCCCCACTGCTCTCCACATCCTGCAATCTCCCATTCTCCCAATCCACACATTCACACTCTCTACAGCCTCGCAGTTTCCTCCCCGCCCCTCAGCCACTCGCACCAAACCTCATAACTGCTCTCCCTCATTCCCCTCGCCTGATTGTTCCCCGCTCATCACCCTTCACCCCCATCCCCTCCAGCCGCTGGCTCCACCCCCATCCACTCGCTCCTCGCTCTCTCCCTCCACCCGCTCGCTCCCCACTCTCCCCCACCACACCCCCCACCACAACCCTGCCATCCCCCGGCCGCTCATTCCCCGCTCCTTGCCCCCCCCCACAACTCCACTCTGTGGCTGCTCACTCCCCGCTCCTTCCCCAACCCCCGGCTGCTCGCTCCCCGCTTCCCCCTCACCCCATGCCGCCCTCCACACTCATCCAGCCACTTGCTCCTTGCCCCTGCCCCCACCCCCCTGCAGCCGTTCACTCCCCGCTCCCCACAACAGCTCCCCCACCCCCCCCCCCTCCCCAGCAACTAGCCCGCCTTGCTTCTTTGGGCAGCACGGTGAGGAACGATCAGACATGAGTGAGTGGCCGAGAGGAGGGAAGTGGCGTGGCGTGGCCTGGAGCTAGCGTTCTGGGGGGGTGGGGAGATGCGAGCATCTGGAGGGAGGGCAGGGCGGAAGCAGGGAGCTAGTGGCGTGGGGGGTTGACGTCTTCCCATGCATGCGCCAATTCATCCTGGCAAGATGTAGGCTGCGCATGCGCAGCATCTCACTGAGCGCAGGAGTTCGTTTGCACATGTGCGCAACTTGGAGCATTCCGATGACGCTGGCAGGCCGCTGCTTTGTCAGGAGTCACTTTGTTGATTAAACAATTTGTCATGAAAAGCTATGATATGTTAGAGGGATCATCAAATGAGGCCAGCTGGGTTGAACTAAGGAACAAAAAACAGGGGCTGGGAGTGTACTATAAACCTCCAATCAGTTTGTGGGAGATAGAAGCGCAAATTTGTAGGAAAATTTCTGGTAAGTGAAAAACAATAAGGCAGTAACAGCAGAGGGTTTCAATTACCATAATGTTAACTGGAATAGTCCTGTACACAGGACACAGAATTCCTACACTGCATTCAGGAGAACTTTTTCAGCCAGTATGTGGCAAGCCCAACAATGGGGTGGGGAGACAGTTCAGAATTTAAGTTAAGCTGGGCGAGGGGGGTATCAGTGGGAGAGCACTTTTGTGGTAGTGATTACGATTCAATCAGACTTTGCATAGTATGGAAAATGATAAAGATGAAATAGGAGTAAAGGAGCAGCACAGTGGTTAGCACCACAGCCTCACAGCTCCAGCAACCCGGGTTCGCTTCTGGGTACTGCTTGTGCGGAGTTTGCAAGTTCTCCCTGTGACTGCGTGGGTTTCCGCCGGGTACTCTGGTTTCCTCCCACAGCCGACGACTTGCAGGTTGACAGGTAAATTGGCCATTGTAAATTGCCCCTAGAGTAGGTAGGTGGTAGGAGAATGGTGGGGATGTGGTCGGGAATATAGGATTAGTATAAATGGGTTGTTATTGGTCAGCACTAACTCGGTGGGCCGAAGGGCCTGTTTCAGTGCTGTATCTCTCGATGACTCTATAAAGGTTCAATATTGGGGGAAGGCCAATTTTACTAGGTTGAGAAGCGATTTAGCAAAGTTGGACTGGAAACAGCTACTTGATGTTAAATTGGTGTCAGAGCAATGGGAGGAGATTCAAGGGCTAAACATGTTCCCAGAAAGGGTGGGGAAACCAAATCTAGAGACCCCAGATGACAAGGTGCATAAAGGGTAAGATCAGGCAAAAAGGGAAGCTTATGTCAGACACCAAGAGTTTAATACTGCAGAAAGCCTTGAAGAGTACAGAAAGTGCAGGGGTGAAATTAAAAAGGAAATTAGGAAAGCAAAGAGAGGCATGAAAAAAATACAGGCAAGTAAAATCAAGCAAAATCCAAAGATCTTTTATAAGTACATAAGGAGCAAGAGGATAACTAAGGAAAGAGAAGAACCTATTAGGGAATGAAAAGGTAACCTCCGTGGGAGGGGGAGGATGTGAGTAAGGTTCTTAATGAATAATTTGCAGCTGTCCTCACAAAGGAGGGGGCTGATGATGATGTTGTAGTTAAGGAGGAAGAGTGTGAAATATTAGATGGGATAAACATTGTAAAAGAGGAACTGTTAAAGGTTTGACATCTTTGAAAGTAGATAATGAGATCTAATTATATAAGATGATCAAGGTGATTGACAAAGTAGACATAGAGAGGATGTTTCCTCTGGTGGGACAATCTAGAACGAGAGGTCATAGTTTTAGGATAAGGGGTAGCATATTTAAAACAGAGATGAGGAGAAATTACTTCTCTCAAAGGGTTGTGAATCTGTGGAATTCACTACCCCAGAGTGCGGTGGATGCCGGGACATTGGGTAGGTATATTTAAGGAGGAGATAGACAGATTTTTAATTAGAAGTGGGTTGAAGGGTTATGGAGAATGGGCAGGAAAGTGGAGTTGAGGCTGAGATGAGATCAGCCATGATCGTATTGAATGGTGGAGCAGGCTCGAGGGGCTGACTTGCCTACTCCTGCTCCTAGTTCTTATGTGCTTACAACTCACTGAAATCTAACCCAGGTTGTTAAAAGAAGCAAGGGAAGAAATTGGGGAGGCTTTGACCACCATATTTCAATTCTCCCTGGCTACAAAAGTATGCCAGAGGATTGAAGGACTGCCAATGTTGTACTTTGAGGAAGGGAGGAGGACATAATCTAAGTAATTATAGGTCAGTTAATTTAACTTCGTTTGTGGGCAAATTATTGAAATCAATTCTGAGGGATCTGGATGTTCTAGTGCATGAATCATAAAAGGTTAGTATGCAGGCACAGCATGTAATTAGGAAAGCTAATAGAATGTTATTGTTCATTACGAGGGGAATTGAATACAAAAGTAGGGAGGTTATGTTTCAGCTACACAGGGCATTGGTGAGACCACATCTGGAGTAGTGTGCACAGTACTGGTCTCCTTATTTAAGGAGGGATGTAAATGCGTTGGAGGCAGTACAGAGGTGGTTTACTAGACTAATAGAGTCATAGAGAGATACAGCACTGAAACAGGCCCTTCGGCCCACCGAGTCCATGCTGACCATCAACCACCCATTTATACTAACCCTACATTAATCCCATATTCCCTACCACATCCCCACCTTCCCTCAATTCTCCTACCACCTACCTACACTAGGGGCAATTTACAATGGCCACTTTACCTACCAACCTGCAAGTCTTTGGCTGTGGGAGGAAACCGGAGCACCCAGCGGAAACCCACGCGGTGACAGGGAGAACTTGCAAACCCAGAAACGACCCCAGGTCGCTGGAGCTGTGAGGCTGCGGTGCTAACCACTGCGCCGCCCGGAATGGGTGGAATACCTGGAATGGGTGGCCTGTCTTATGAGGAAAGATTGGACAGGCTAGGCTTGTATTCGCTGGAATTTAGAAGAGTAAGAGGCGACTTGACTGAAACTTATAAGATCCTGAGGGGTCTTGACAGGGTGGATGTGAAAGGATGTTTCCCCTTGTGGGAGAATCTCGAACTAGGGGTCACTGTTTTAAAATAAGGGGTCGCCCATTTAAGACAGAGATGAGGAGAAATTTTTTTTCTCGCAGAGGGTCATGAGTCTTTGGAATTCTCTTCCTCAAAAGGCAGTGGAAACAGAGTCTTTGAATATTTTCAAGGCAGAGGTAGATAGATTCTTGATAAGCAAGGGGGTGAAACGTTATCGGGGGCAGGTGGAAATGTGGAGTATCAGTTCAGCCATGAACTTATTGAATGGCAGAGCAGGCTTAAGGGGTCGAGTGGCCTCCTCCTGCTCCTAATTCGTATGTTCGTATAAACCTTCATTCAGAAAGCCAAAGATTAATCAAGGGAAGTCAGCATGGATGTGTTAAGGGAAAGTCATGTCTGCCTAATTTGATTGAATTTTTTGAGAAGGTGACAAGTAGGGTTGATGAGGGCAGTGCAGTAGATGTGGTCTACGTGGAATTTAGTGAGGCTTTTGACAAGGTCCCACCTAGCAGGCTGGTCAAAAAAGTAAATGCCCCTCGGATTCCAAGAGAGAGTGGCAAATTGAATCCATGATGGGGTTAGTGGCAGGAAACAAAGATTAATGGTTGATGGGTGTTTTTGCGACTGGAAGGTTGCTCCCAGTGGGGTTCCGCAGGTCTCAGTACTCAGTCCCTTGCATTTTTGTAGTTTATATTAATGATTTAGGCTCGAATGCAAGGGGCATGATAAAGAAGTTTGCAAATGATACAAAAATTGGCCCTGTGGTTAACAATGAGGAGGAAAGCTTTAAACTGCAGGAATATATAGATGGTTAGCTGGACAGAAAAATGGATAATGGAATGCAATCTGGAGAAGTGTGAGGTGATGCATTTTGTGAGGCGCAAAAAGGAAAGGGGATACACAATAAATTGGAGGATACCGAGTAGTGTGGAGCAACAGAAGGACCTTGGGGTATATGTCAACAGATCCTTAAAGGTTGCGGGATCGGTTGATAAGGTGATTAAGAAGGCATATAGCATGCGTTCCTTTATTAGCCAAGGCACAGAATATAAGAGCAGGGAGGTTATGCTAAAATTGTCTCCAACACTACTTAGATAACAGCTTGAGTACTGTATAGAGTTTTGGTCACATTTGCAAGGATGTTGCCAGGACTGGAAAACTTTAGCTATGAGGAAAGATTTGATAGGCTGGGGTTGTTTTACTTGGAACAGAGGAAGCCAAAGGGTGACTTAATTGAGATGTAAACAAATATGAGGGGCCTAGATAGAGTAAATAGGTATAGCAGAGGGGTCAAAAACTAGAGGTCATAGATTTAAAGTAAATTGTAGAAGGATTAGAATTACATTGAATTGCATTAAGTTTACAGCACAGAAACAGACCATTCATCCCAATTGGTCTATGCCGGTGTTTATGCTCCACACGAACTTCATTCCAACCCTTGTCATCTAACCCTGTCATTATAACCTTCGGAGAGATAAGGAAACATTTTTTTCACCCAGGGGGTGATAGGGACCTGGCTGAAAGGATGGTAGATGCAGAAACTCTCATCACATTTAAAATGTACTTGGATGCCGTGGCCTACAGGGCTACAGACCTAGTGCAGGAGGTAGGATTAGGGTGGCTAGCTCTTCGTCAACTGGCATGGACATGATGGGCCAAATGGCCTCCTCCTGTAAATTTTCTATGATTTCCATGATTTACAACAAACAACTAACTTAATTGTCTGTAGTTCATCTTCATCCATCTCTTGGTTTATCTGTACAATGATTTTTTTTCAGTCCATCCATCTGAAGTCTCATGTAGCTGATTTTTGATTGGTTCAGTATAAGCTCATCTCTGACATTTGCTATTAGTTTACTATATATGCAATTTGTATTTGATGTCAATTTGTCATTGCTGATTGAAAAATCATGCAATACCAAACTGTTTTTCAGCAGCTTCTACGACAGTTGTCTGCATCCCAACCTCTATTAAAATAAGTATATAACATTTAATGATGACTTTTTAACCATGCGTAAATTAATAAACACACAAACATATTAAATGGATATCAACGTCAACTGCTATCAGTTGCACCTGCTATCAGTGCACCCAACTTCACTGTCTCCAAGCAAGCTCCTGCTCTCCCTCCTCAAAGTCAGTGCCATCACCACGATGCATTGCCCTGCTGTTGCTCCCAAACATTTCCAAATACTTATGAAGTTTTCCTATTGTATCCAGCCTTCCCTGTGCTTATTTGCCACCTGGCCACCCATGGACTGTAAGCAACGTTGTGAGAGAATAGAATTTGCTGCAATGGCCTGCCTACTCAAACTTCCAACCCTACCACAACCTACTCTACTCTGAGTCAGGCTTGGCACTAGCACTTATCAATTCTACCCTAAATGTACTGGAGACCACCCCACTATTTAGTCACAACATGACTGCAATTGCTACCCCATAGACAATGAACAATGCCATAGGAGGTACAGCACTTATAAGGAAAAAAATTCTTCATTTCAGTTTTGCAAATGTCTTCGCTGCCTTGAGATATGTCAACAGCAAGACGATGACAAATGGAACAAGGTTATTGATCAGGAGCATGAAAACAAGATAAAAGCGATGTTGTGGCACTCTTAGTATTAAAAGAAGAAAAAAAGCACCTCTTCTACATAGGGGAAAAAAGTCAGCAGTATCAAGTGTGAAGGGCATTTAATAAATCTGTTTCAGTCACTTCAATAATAGCAACATTTAAGTTAGTCTAAATTCAAGTATTTTACCCAGGAACTAGTTTAAAATGTATTTCTTTCTATCAAGAATCTTATGAAAATTGAAACTTAAAATGAACCTTTCAAAAACAAAACAAAAACATAAATGTTGAAGTTATGAAGTAAAACAGTGGAATTGCAAGGACTAGTCAGAATCTCAGAAAAGTTAACACTGCTGCTGAAAACCATTAACTCTGTTTTCTCTTTTAGATGCTGACCAATATGCTTTGCAATTCCAACATTATTTTTAAGATTTCAGGGTTTTTCCTTTCTCTTTGGTCTTCAAATGATTGTTTTATATAATGCTAAAAACTAGCCTTTTTTGCTTCCTTGTCTTCCCATTTGCTACTTATAAACATTACCTGTTTAAACTTGTTAAAACTGATTCCCTCAATTGCTCAACAAGTATATCACGCGAACAGCTGAGAGCAGGAAGTCCCAAAATCTGGCTCTGATCTGTACCAAGTTATCTGATCTCAGCAGAAGTAGCAGCTTCAACTGAGTTGCCTCCAACACTCGTAGTCAGGGCTCACACATGAATAATGGCCACCTGGCAACCTGACAACAACCAATGACTATGGAATCCATGCCTCAAGCAAGTCAATGCCTTCGGGACAAGATGGAAAAATATTGAAGAAACCTGGCATAAATGAAAATGTTTTATCCTTCTAAAGGTACAGTAACATTTAACTAGAGTTTTACAGGTGCTATCTCAGTTTCTGACTTTTTCTGCTGAAGGCTTTATAAAAGCTCTCCATCCCTCACATTCAAACAAGTCAACCATCTAATAATTATTTGTAATACTTAAAAAAAAATGTTATAATAGCAGCTGTTAGGGATACATCTGTTTTAATGTATCCAGGAGCATGATTAGTCACAAACAAAATGGCAGCATCTCATTTGACAATACCTCATGTTGCTGTTTTTCTATTGTCTAAATCATTGTCAAATTGTAAGAGCCTTGATTACCTGCTGTGTTGCTAAGAGCCTTTATTTTTACATAAATAGTCGGAAACAGTATGAAATTGAAACAGTTTCTGTAAAGATACACAATTAAATTTTGCCCTACTTGGAGAAAACATTTTCATTTTTGCCAGTTATCTCCATCGTTTAGATGAGATTATCTGGTCGTTAGCATATTGCTGTTTGTGGGAGCGTGCTGTGCTCTAATTGGCTGCCGCGTTTCCTACATTACAACAGTGACTATGGGATGTTCTGTAGTCGTAAAAAGCGCTGTATAAATACAAGTCTTTCTTTCTTTCATATTCTCCCATCCTGTCCTGATGGCAAAGACTTGGTAGAGTATGGCTTCCATAGTCATTATGTATAAAACCTAGTATTTGTTTTCTGTGAATGTTTTAATTTATATAACAAGAGCTTTTACAAATAGTAATCTCTTTAAACATCCCCAGCCAGCGCATTTGGCAAAATTAAAACAAACATGCTTTGTAGTCAAGGAATTTCAGCACTCTTTCCTCGACTTCCTCTTTGGCTTAACCTCCATCAGGACTACCATCCAATTTATACTTAGCATCTCCATTCTTTGGCAGAAATCACTAGTTATAAATAACCTGAATCAATTTAAGCCCAGATAAAGAAAACCCATGCAGATTTTTAAATGATGATTCTAAACACTATGCATTTCAAAACAAAGTCAAGTTATAGTATTTCACCATATTAAATGGATATTTGAAATGCATGCAGAGTTGAAATATATCCATTATATGGATTCAAGACAAAGTTAAGGAAGTTACATTTATCTTCTACTTTCAATGTTGCATTCAGAATTAAATATCTGTTTTTATTTTGTATATTGAGCAATATTTAATAGAAAAGAGACAAAGACATGCATTTTATCCTAATATTTGCCTGGAACATTAAAATACTTAGAGAAATTGTGTGCTGTACCAATAAGCGAGTCAGATACAACACAAAACTTAATTAATGCTCCAGCTACCTTGGATCAGCACTTTACTGTTAACTGAAGTCAAGTTTCTGCATGCAAGGGACAGAATTTCAAGTAATCAGTGTGCCATTGGAAGATGGCATGTGTGAAACTTCTTAATTGGTATTTTATACAGAAAGTTAGTTTACCATCCATGCTTCTAAACAACCACCAATTTAGTAGTAACACAACCACCCACATTTGATACCAGATGCCAAATCCTGCAGTTCAAAGTATGTGATCACTAAGTTACAAATTATGAATTAAAAATCTGGAAACCAGGGACAGATTTCTAGACACTATTGGCATACACTTTGTTCCCCATCGATGTCATTCCCAAGAGAGTTTCAATAGGTTAACAGGCAGGTAGGGCCTGAGATTCATGCATGTTATGCATTCTATTTAGTGTCAAACCACAAACCAGAAACTTAGGGAATTTTCCCATTACATTAATTCACAGAGCCGCTGCCCCCTTCTTGGTGCCACATTACTCTTCGCCTAGCCACTTCCCTCTAAGTCCAGCCCTTTGCCCATTTATCATTCTATTTGGCCACTTGTTCCATGACATCACCGTTCCCCTGCTGCATGCAAACACACTTTAGGAAGGATGTGAAGGCATTGAAGAGGGTGCAGAAAAGATTCACGAGAATAGTTTCAGGGATGAGGAACTTCAGTTACGTGGATAGATTGGAGAAGCTGAGGCTGTTGTTTGTCCTTGGAGAAGATTAAGAGGATATTTGATAGAGGTTTTCAAAATTATAAAAGGGGTCTGGACAGAGTAGATAGGGAGAAACTGTTCCCATTGGCCAAAGGATCCAGAACCAGAGGACTGCGATTTAAGGTGATTGGCAAAAGAAGCAATGGTGACATGAGGAAGAACGTTTTTACTCAGCGCATGGTTAGAATCTGAAATGTTCTGCCTGAAAGTGTGAAGTAGATTGAATTGAGGCCTTCAAGAGAGCTGGATAATTATCTGAAGCAAAAAATTTTGCAAGGCTACAGGGAAAAGGCAGGGGAGTGGGACTAGTTGAGGTGCTCTTGCTGAGAGCTGGCACAGACACGGTGGGCCAAATGGCCTTCTTCTGTGCTGTAACCATTCTGTGATTACTCTCATCACTGAATACAGTTCCAGAATAACAACAGAAAGCCTCTCTGGGTAAAAGATACAAAAACAGTATTTTCAAGGCACATGTAGACTTTGCACAAAATAGTGAAAATATAAACATTTTTCGGACTACTATACTTGTGAGCCTGAAAATTATGCACCCTCCCTATTTCAGTCAAAATGTCAAATTTCCAAAAAAGAAGTCCAGTATCTTTCCTATACTGGTAGCAATTTTCAGCTTCAACACATAGCTGATTACAAATAAATCAAAAAGTAAATGTAATGTTCTCTATTCACTTTACAGAGGCTGCCAAGAGAAACCAGACTCCTGCAGTAACTTCAAATGAATCAGGAGGCACTGCCACATCCAGAGACTCCAAGAAACACTTAACCAGTTTATTTTCACTGGTACTTTCATAGAAACCAGTCCCCTTTGCATCTATATAAAGAAATCTGCCATCATTTTTTGATACTGGTGGCTCAGATCAGTTCAGTAATCTGATTTCTTGCTGGTTGGCCTTTCTGGACCGGAGTTGTACAGCTGGGGAAGATACAGACCCAGAAACTAAGCAGCAAACTATGGTGCATGTTTTGGTATGCAGTTTTTCCAGTGCTGTACAAATGGCCCATCAATATAAAAACTTCAAAAGATTCTGAGGCACATCCACCCTCACAAAATATTACTGAACAACTACTGAACCACTTCTTAACCACTACTACTATGAAGCACTCCATCTAGTGGTTTGAAATTGATGCAGCAAAAATCTGCCCAAATATCTGAATGGCAGCTAGGCTTGCATTTCACTTTTAGGGCCCTTTGAATGAAACTCTTGTGCTCAACTATGCTCTTCATCTCTCCTGCAGCTTTACAGCTTTAATCAAAGCAGAAACTTCCTCGTTAGTTACCCTTTAGACTCAATGAGCGAACAGATATTAACGTGCATACACATGTAAGCCCATGTATATTGTAACATCCAGCATGAAATGCTTACATAATGAAAGTTTGATTTTGTCCAAAGTTTATTTGTCCATTAGCCAACTTGAAAACAAAAAGAATTTGAGGGTTATTTGTTCTAAGTTTCCAGTCAATATGAAATGGCTGCCAAGTGGATTAGCCAAATACTGGCAGTGATCTTAAGAACATTTACCCATTGCTGAAAATAGACACATGTTGTCAAAGCTTTGCGTCTTGCACTCATCAGGACATTATGCAAGAATAACCAACGTAAGGGAAAACAACAACTTACACTGCATTAAGAGACTGATGATTGGTTGGCAAGTGAACTCTGAAGCTACATATATAAATATACAGGGCCCTGTTCTTTGCAGACAGAAAGAACATGTACACTAAAGGCCGGCTCGGGTCTGCAAACAAAACCCGAGCCGAGCCCGACAGAACCACATCTGACCCTGAGCCCAACCCGACCAGAGTCCTTCCAATTTTTCCCACGCCCAACCCAACCATCAGTTAACCTAGCTTCCGTTTCTCACTTTGTTGCTGATCTGCACAAGCTTAAAATAACTAACAAAACCACCATTCTAGTGCAAAAATTACATTAACTTTGGAGCCACTTACCTGAGGTTGTGATAGAGCGTGTCGGACTCAGCCCGACCCCAAAGGCAGGACCCGGAAGTGCGACCCGATCCGAACCCGACACATGTCGTCGGGTCCGGGACGGGTAGCCGCCCTTTAATGTACACACACTGTGCCTGTTTCAACTGAACAAAATAAGTGGCAGCCATTCGCTGGTTCATTCCTCAGGGCAATAGCTTGACCAGAGTCAAGCAACCTGGCAGTTAACTGTCAGTCACCGTAAACTGGTGCATTCTACATGGCACCGCCTCTATCAAATCAGAGTTCACTTGCCAACCAATCAGCACTCTCTTCCCATGCAGTATAAGTTGTTGGTTTCCCTTACATTGGTTATTCTTGTGTATTGTCCTGACAAGTACAAGACGAAAAGCTTCGACAACCTCTCTATTTTCAGAAACTCTCAAGTTCTGAGCTACCAAACAGCTACATTTACCCATGTTGAAACAAGAAATTTTAAACTTTGCCTAGATCAGTGGAAAGCTCAATTTAGAATTTGTTTTGTGTTTGTTCTTGGGATGTGGGTAACAGTGGCAAAGCGGTATTTATTGCCCATCTCTAGTTGCCTTGAAGGAACCAAGAGTCAAACACATGGTGTGGGACAGAGTCATGTGTAGGCCAGTTCAGGCAAGGATGGCAGATTCCCTGGCCTGAATGACATTAGTAAAGCAGTTGGGTTTCTCAAAAAAAATCAGCAGCATTCATGGTCAGTTTCTGGTGCTGCACATACTCACCAATTTACTGAATTTACTTTTACAACTTTGCCATGATGCCATTTGAACTAGTCCATAACCACTAGGCTATCATATTCACGTGCAATTTTTGGCCTCTTACCTATAGAAGGATGTTAATACATAGGAGATAACTGTACAAAAATGCTTTCAAGACTTAGGACCCTGAATCTGCAAGCAAAGACACAGAGCTAATTTTTGTTTTATTACAAAAGATAATTGGGTAGTAGGGAAGAACATAACCTCGGTCATTAAAAATAGTACAAATAATGAAGCTATGGCAGATAGAAAGAAACGTCAAAAGATATGATAACCAACTTTTAGCACTCCATAATATTGGAACTAGATCAGAACCAATGACTAGCGATTCCTCGTACAAGCTGGGGATTTTGAAAACTCTAAAAATTTTAGATAAACTGCAAGGAGAAATTTAGTGCTAGAATTCAGGAATAATTTCAGTTCAGTATGAAAGTTTAGCTTTTGAACAGTTTTAAATATGAAAATAGTTGAAAGCCTAGAGTTCTATTTGAACAGGTAAACATTAAACAATATTGGCTTTAATTGAATTGAGACATGGAGCATTAAAGACAAAATTCTAATGGGCCACTGCAATTCAGAAACTCACCACTATTCAAGCAGCTAAAGTCTCAGTGTAGCTTAACACACATCACACCAATCGCAATTGAATTGCCAGCTCTCATTTGGACTGCAGGACGGTCACCTTATAGGTGGCAGTTTCACCTAGGAGAAACCCAAAAATAATTAACAATTGATGCTTATTTTTAAGCAATTAATTAAAAATCAGCATGGTCTGCTTCCTCAGCAAAATACCTTGGGGTGTTTTATGGGTGGCACAGTGGCGCAGTGGTTAGCACCGCAGCCTCACAGCTCCAGCGACCCAGGTTCAATTCTGGGTACTGCCTGTGTGGAGTTTGCAAGTTCTCCCTGTGTCTGTGTGGGTTTCCTCCGGGTGCTCCGGTTTCCCGGGTGCTCCGGTTTCCTCCCACAGCCAAAAGACTTGCAGGTTGATAGGTTAATTGGCCATTATAAATTGCCCCTAGTATAGGTAGGTGGTAAGGAAATATAGGGACAGGGTGGGGATGTGGTAGGAATATGGAATTAGTGTAGGATTAGTATAAATGGGCAGTTGATGGTCGGCACAGACTCGGTGGGCCGAAGGGCCTGTTTCAGTGCTGTATCTCTAAACTATAAACTAAACTACTTTAAAGGCACTAATTAAATTATCTTGTGACTGATATAAAATAACCTATCCACTTGGTATTATGTAACATAAATATGCTTACATTTACTACAGAATGATTCACCATATTCAAGAAAATTTGCTAAAATTACAAAACTTAAATAAGTATATTCAACTGAATTGTCTCACAACCCGAAATAAAGGAAGATAGCTATACTCTTCATGTTTCAAAATAACGAATAGACAGTTTACCTAACACTTCACAATTGCACTTCGAAGTTCAGCTCTAGTAGCATAAACTGGGAATGTTACTCACAATCTATTGCCTCCATTTTTATCATTGAAGTACAGCTAGATGTCATAATGCAAAGTGGAAGTTCTATAAAACTTTTGCTCCCAAGATCCCAGTACTTCAGAAGGAAAGTTATGTAAGATGCCAGAGGCACTTAAACGTACAGCAGCCTTTATAAACACTTAGCAACATATATGGTAGACTTTCCGAACAATGACTAATGTAACCAATAACTTTCACACTGGGAAATAAACTTAAATGAAATGAAATCACAGTCAACTTCCAATCTGTAGTTGTGCTTTCAAAATGTACACACATCTTTGGCTTTTTAACAGTCAAATCTTTACAAAAAGCTACAAAGCACAACTTCAAAGTGTGGCCACCACAGCACCAAAGTTTCAGTATAAGAGAACCTAGATAACGTGCAGTAACACAATCAAAAGAGGTAGTTAGTGACAAAAAATTAATTTGAAATGGTGTTTTCTCTGGCCCTGGTTAGAGGGAACAGTAGCAGTCTGGTTGTGTAGACTAATAATCCAGAGGCCTGCACTCTTGCTTTGGAGACATGAGTTCAAATCCCACCATGGTAAATCAGGAATTTAAATTCAATTAATTAAGTTTAAAAATCTGGAATTTTTTTTTTTAAAAAGCTGGTCTCAGTAATGGTGACAAAGAAACTATAGGATTGGTATGAAAACCCACTTGGTTCACTGATATTCTTTAAGAAAAGAAACTTATTGGCCATAGCCTGTCAGGCCTACATCTGACTCCAGACCCAGAGCAATGTGGTTGATTCTTAACTGCCCTCTGAAATAGCTTAGCAAGCCACTCAGTCGCATAAAATAGCCAGGTTTTCAAAGCATCGACCTAGGCACAGGATACAACAAAGGCACATGCAGCCCAGTTGACCTGCAAAGTCCTGCTCACTAACATCTGGGGACTTGTGCCAAAATTAGGAGAGCTGTCCAACAGACTAGTCAAGCAACAGACCGAATTAAGCAAATTCACAGATACTTATCTGTCAGCCAATGTTCCAGACTCCTCTAACCTCATCCCTGGGTATGTCCCATCCCACCACCAAGACAGACCCAGAGGTGAAAACACAATGGTACACAATAAGCAGGGAGTGGTCCTGGGAGTCCTCAACATTGACTCTGGACCCTATGAAGTCTCATGATAAGGAAACTTCCTGCTGTTTAACACATACTGCCCTCCCTCACCTGATATATCTGTACTCTTCCATGTTGAACACCAAACTGAAGGTAGCAAGGGAACAGAATGTACTCTGGGTGGGGGACTTCGAAGTCCATCACCAAGAGTCTTCAGCCAATCTGATTCAGTCCACATGATATCAAGAAACAACTGAGCGCACTGGATACAGCAAAGGCTATGGGTCTGACAAAATCCTGGCTGTAGTGCTAAAGACTCATGCTCCAGGAATAGCTTCACCTCTGGCCAAAATCTTCCAGTACAGCTACAACACTGGCATCCACCCAACAAAATGGAAAATTGCCCAGGTATGTCCTGTCTATAAAAGGCAGGACAAATCCAATCTAGCCAATTACCTCCTCGTCTACTCTCAATCACAAAAGTGATAGAAGGTGTCATCGACTATGCTGCCAAGCAGCATTTACTCACACCAATAACCTGCTCACCAATGCTTAATTTAGGTTCAGCCAGGACCACTCAGCTCCAGATCGCAAAGCAGTATTGGTCCAGAGGTGAGGTGAGAGCGAATGCTCTTGATATCAAGACAGCATTTGCCCTGCCCTTGACATCAAGGCAGTATTTGACCATGTAGGGCATCAAGCAGCCCCAGTAAAATTGAAGCCAATAGGAATCAGTGGGAAAACTCTCCAATAGCTTAAGTCATACCTAGCAAAAAGGAAGATGGCTGTGAATGTTGGAGATCAATCAACTTAGTCCCAAGACATCGCTGGAGGGGTTCCTCATGGCAGTGTCCTAGGCCCAATCATCTTCAGCTGCTTCATCAATGACCTTCCCTTCATCAGGTCAGAAGTGGGGATATGCACTAATTATTGCAGTGTTCAGTTCCATTCCCAGCACCTGAGAAAAGGAAGCAGTAAGTGCCTGCATCCAGCAAGACCTGGACAACATGCAGGCTTGGACTGATAAGCGGCAAGTAACAATTGTGCCACGTAAATGCCAGGCAATGATCATCTCCAACAAAAGAGAATCTAACCATCTCCCCTTGCCATTGAATGGCATTACTAAAGTAGGTTGAATTCCCCACCATCGACACCCCAGGGATTACCATTGACCAGGCAAATGAATACTGTGGCTACAAGAGCAGGTCAGAGGCTGGGAATTCTGCAGAGAGTATCTCACCTCCTGATTCCCCAAATCCTGTCCACCATCTACAAGGCACAATCCAGGAGTCTCATGGAATACTCCCCACTTGCCTGGATAAATGCAGCTCCAACAGCACTCAAGAAGCTCAACACCATCCAGGACAAAGCAGCCTGCTTGACTGACACCCCATCCGCCCGCCACCTTAAACATTCACTCCCTGCACCCCCAGCACACCATAGCTTCAGTGTGTACCATCTACAAGATGCACTGCAGTAACTCGCCAAGGCTCCTTCAACACCATCTTCCAAACCTGTGACCGAGAAAAGACAAAACAAAGGGCAGCAGGTGCATGGAAACACCACCTGCAAGTTCCTCTCTAAGTCTCACACCATCCTGACTTGGAAATCTATCCCTGTTCCTTCACTGTCATTGGATCAAAATCCTGGAACTCCATCCCAAATAGCACTGTGAGTGTACCAACACTACACGGAATGCAACAATTCAAGGCGCCAGCTCACAATCACCTTCAAGGGAAATTAGGAATGGTGAATAAATGCTGGCAGCAACAATGGCATCCCATGAACGAATAAAAAAAATCTTTTACTATCTAGGCTGAGCATACATAGTTTAAGTGAGTCAGTGAGAAAATCCTAATGTGTATAATACTCGTTTTCCACTCCTGCTTTTGCTATGTTCACACTTATAGTCCCAATTACTGGCAGTTCAGAATAAGAGCACAGTCAGGGGGAATTTAACTACCCTGAAGTAGACTGGAATAAGACAAAAGTTTCTGGTCAAAATAAGAGCCTCTTAGAATGCAACCAGGATTGTTTGCTTAATCAGCATGTTGTCTGTACAATGAGGAAGGATGCAGTGCTAGATCTAGTTCTGTGTAACAAATTAGGAAAAGTAAGTGATTTGAGAGTAGAACACTTGGGAAATAGTGACCATTACATGATTTAGATTCGCATGGAAAACCAAAAGGAAAAAGACAATTTCAAAATAAAGGTGTTGAATTGAAAAACAACTAATTTCAGTGGCACAAGAGGGGACACAGTCCAGATTAATGGGTTGGGAAACAAAAATCAAATAGGGAACCAGCAGTGGGAAATTTTTAAGTACAGATCAGCATGCAGGACCAAAAACAAATGTTGATCAATGCAACTGCCTTGTAGCCACTCAATCACAGGCTCCTAGTAGACATTAGCTTTTACAATATTTAGACAACCCAAGGTGCTCCAGGAGACTGAAAGGGAGCAGGTTAAACCTAATTTCTCTTAGTAAGAAGAATAATTAAACTTTAGAAAAAAAGCTGAATGGGATTGCCATGTACCAAGCATTGAAAGCACTCCCGCACAACAATGTGTACACAAAGATTGTAATTTAATTGAAAAAAATACCAGTTGCAAAGAAAATAGAACAAATTCTGTTTGCTGCACATCTCAAAATTGTAGTTTTCACACAAAAATTTTCAAAAGGCCTTCGGTAAGGTAGCAGAGAAAGGCTCTGAGAAAGGTTAAGGCATATGGAGTCAGGGGGCAAATAGCTGATTAGATAGCAAATTAGTTATATATATATATATATATATATATATATATATATATATATATAAAAAATAGGGCTTAAGGGTAGTTTTACAGACTGAAGCAAAGTACAAAGTATTCCACAAGGATCAGGGCTGGGACCACTGCTATTCATAATTTACATTAATGATTTGGACTTAGGAACAAGTAACAAATATCAAAATTTGCAGGTGATACCATACTGGAGTGTATAGGTAACATTGAGAAAGAATGCAACATAATACAAGATGACATTAGAAACCTTGCAGTTAAATGGCACATTAATATTTATAAATGTGAGGTGGTGCACTTTGGTAGCAAAAATAGAAACATCACCTACACCTTAGGAAATCAGAAACGGAATGGGATACAGAGGCACAAATCATTAATAGTGGCAACAGAGGTTTTAAAAAAACAATTAAAATGCTAACAAAGCATTAGGATTTATTTCTAGGGGTATAGAATTCAAAAGTAGTGACATTATATTAAACTAACATAGGACCCTTGTCAGGCTGCTCTTGCAGCACAATGCAGAGTTCTGGTCTCCACTATATAAAAAAGACATAGAAGCACTGGAGAAAATGCAAAAATGATTTATAAAGGATGGTACCAAAACCGAGAAATTACAGCTTTCAGGAAAGATTGAACAGTTGAGCTTTTCTTCTTAGAAAAAAAGACTTAAACGTGACCTGATAGAGGTCTTTAAAATTATGAATGGGTTGGACAGGATTAAACTTGCAGGAAATGTTTCCATTTGTAGAAGAATCCAAAATTAGGGACCACAAATACAAGATAACTACTAATAAATCCAATAGGGAATTAAGAAAACATTTCTTTGATCAGAGTGGGTGGAATGTGGAACTCTCTGCCATAGGGTGATTGAAGTAGATAGCTTAGATGTTTTCAAAAGGAAACTAGATGAGGTAGATAGAATGGGAGAAGACTTCTGGAAAATAAACACCAGCACAGACTGGATGGGCCAAATGGCCTGTTTCTATGCTCTACATTCCATGCAATTCTATGTGATAACTTCCAATCAAGCTCGTTTCTTACCTATCACAAAATTATAGCTGAAACAATGAAAAAACGAAGAATAAGCATCAACAAGTTTAACTTCTCAACTGTAGAGATAAGCTATGTGATGACTAAAATTACTGAAATCCCTGAAAGGTTCAACCAGTGTACGGTTTGCAATTCTTTTGCAAAACAACAGATCATAAGTGCTCAATTTTTGGTAAATCTGCAGAATGCATGAAATTAACCATAGTATCAGTTTACTTATCCTGTTACAAAAGGAATGTAGCAGGGCTTCTGTAATCAAAATACAGTGTTAGTAGCCAGGAGCAGTTTACATTTCTTAAGCAGTGCAAAAATGTAAACACTTTGCTCTAATATAGGGAAGTAGCGGGCATACTGAGGAATAGAGTGTCTGAATCCTGAAACAAATGTCTGACCACATAGGAATGGACCTGAAATAGCTACAATTAGGAAGACATCATAGATGTGTGACTGCCAAGGTCAACATGTAGAGAAGCAGTTCTGCCACTGCGTTCATATACAGGGAATAAATCAAATACTCCATAAACCTGAAATTTATTCAACTGTTAAGACCTTGTGTTATATGAAATAGGTTTGCCTCCATGATTCACTGAGAGTCGGAGTCATGTACAGCACAGAAGGCAGCCATTTGGCCTATCAAGTCCATACTGACTCTCCACGGAGCTATCCAGTCAGTTCCACTCACCCACTCAATCCCGATAGCCCTACAAGTCTATTGCCCTCCTCAAGTGTCCAACCAACTTCCTCTTGAAATCATCAATTGTCTCCACTTCCACCACCCTTCTGGGCGAGTTCCAGGTCATTACCACCTGCTTCATAAAAAAGTTCTTCCTCGTATTCCCCCTACATCTCTTTCCCGAAACCTTCAATCTGTGCCCCCTAGTCTTTATATCATTAGTTAATGGGAACAGTTTTTTTTATTTAGAGATACAGCTCTGAAACAGGCCCTTCGGCCCACCGAGTCTCTGCCGACCATCAACCACCCATTTATACTAATCCTACACTAATCCCATATTCCTACCACATCTCCACCTGTCCCTATATTCTCCTACCACCTACCTATACTAGGGCAATTTATAATGGCCAATTTACCTATCAACCTGCAAGTCTTTTGGTGGTGGGAGGAAACCGGAGTACCCGGCGAAAACCCACGCAGACACAGGGAGAACTTGCAAACTCCGCATAGGCAGTACCCAGAATTGAACCCGGGTCGCTGGAGCTGTGAGACTGCGGTGGTAACCATTGCGCCACCCATATAAGTTTGTCCTTATATAACTTATCAAAACCTGTCACAATCTTGTACACTTGTTTTAAATCTCCCCTCAATCCTCCATTCTGACAAATCTCCTCTGCACCCTTTCAAGAACCGTCACATCCTTCCGGAGATGTGGTGACCAGAACTTGACACAATACTCCAGTTGGGGCCCAACCAGAGCTTTATAAAGGTTCAGCATAACTTCCCTGCTTTTGTACTCAATGCCTCTATTTATAAAGCCCAAGATCCCATATGCTTAACTAACCACTCTCTCAATATGTCCTGCCACCTTCAAAGATCAATGCACATGCAGCCCCAGGTGTCTCTGTTCCTGCACACTCTTTAGAACCGTGCCTTTAAGTATATATTGCCTCTCCCTAGTCCTTCTGCCAAAATGCATCACCTCACACTTGTCAGCATTAAATTCCATCTGCCACCTGTCTGCCCATTCTGCTAGCCTATCTCTATCCTGTTGCAGATGGTTCACATCATCCTCACTGTTTGCCACACTGCCCAAGTTTGGTGTCATCTGCAAATTTTGAGATTCTACTCTGCATTCCAAGATCCAAGTCATTTATATATAGAAAAAAAAGTGGTCCCCGCACTGACCCTTGGGGAACACCCAACACCACTGTCTACCATCCTCCAGTCTGAAAAACAACCATTTACTATGACTCACTGTTTTCTGTCCTTAAGCCAATTTTTGTTTTATCCATTTGGACATTGACCCTCAGTTTTGTTAACCAGCCTTTTATGTGGCATCTCATCAAATGCTTTCTTAAAATTCCATATAAACAACATCCACCGCATTCCTTTCATCAACCTTGTCTGTTACTTCATCATAAAATTCAATTAGATTAGTCAAGCATGATCTGCCTTTTACAACTCCGTGCTGGCTATCCTTAATTAACTCGAATCTCTCCAAGTATTTGTTGATTTTTTTCCCTGACGATTGTTTCTAAAACCTTACCCACCACTGATGTTAATCTAACTGGCCTGTAGCTGCTAGGACTGTCCTTCCACCCTTTCTTGAATAATCCTCTGGCACCTCCCCCATATGTCAGGAAGCTTGGAAGATTATAACAAGCCCTTCCGCTTTCTCCATCCCCACTTCCTTTAACAACGTGGGATGCAAGCCATTCAGACCACTGTAATTTACATTTGAAATACTAGGAGGTGAGCTAGAGACAAAAAGTCTAACTAGAAGCCCAACCCTTTGCTTTGGCTAACTGAGTAGATTAGCCAGATCACCCTCGTTAGCGGGACATTCCAAACCATCTCGAGACATTCATAAATGGAGACGTCCCTCCAGGGGGTAAACACTGCCAACCCCACCTAAGAAAAGTTTTGGGTTTTAGACTTTGGACCTCATTAAAAACAAAAAGGATTGAAAAAAACATGTGACTGTCTGTCCATCTCGGAAGAAACTGCAAGTTTTAACACAGACAAGCAGACAGGCAGTAACCAGGTGGACAGCAGCCGTCTCTCCTCACCACCCCCCCCCCCCCCCCGAAAGAAAACATCAAGTGAAAACCATCTGCGACTGGGGGATCCTTGAAGCCTACAGACCGCTACAGCCAGCGAGCAGGGGAAAGAGAGCCAACTACAGATTCTGCCTTCAGGAAAACCCTGAGCAAAGCAAGCCAGCCAAAATATACTTTAACCAACCAAGTACTTCAAGAATATAGCTTCAGACGAGGACTACTGGATCACCCACTTTACAGACTGCATTTAAGTTCCATTTATTCTGGACTTTAATCCAACCATCAAATCTATTTTCCCTCCTGTAATCTATTTGTGTGTGTGTGATTCCCGTGTGAATGTGTGCGTGAATGTGTAGCGTATTTTTAATTCGAGTTAGAGTGTTAAGTATAATAAAGCTATCTCTTTCTTGTTTAAGTTCAAGAAAACCTGTCCGATTGGTTCTTTCATGATCTCAGTAAAGAAAAAAAGATAACACACTCACGGAGGTGGTAAGCACAACCACTGTTTAAAAGGAATAAATCCAGTTGCAATCAACTAAGAGGAAGGGGCAAGAGGGGAGCCTTAGACCCCCTCCTCACCTGGCTGTAACAATTACCTCTACTCTCACTGCTTCTACTGATCTTTTGTCAGATTCCATTTCCTTAGTGAGCACTGATACAAAGTACTCATTTAGTATATTAGCCTTGCCCTGCACCTCGAAGCATATATTACCCTCTTTGTCCCCAATAAGCCCCACTCCACCTCTTACTACTCACTTACGATTTACATGCTGGTAGAAGATAAATGGGTTTCCTTTTGTGTTGACTGCCTTTCTATTCTCATATTCTCTGTCAGTTTTAATCTCCTCTTCACCTCCCCTTTCAATTTATTGTAACTTGAAGAGCTCACCTGACATGTATCATACACCCTCTTTTTTTTGTTTCTTCATAACCTCTATTTCCCTCTTCATCCAAGAAGCCCTGTTACTGGTTCCCCTAACTTTCGCCCTTGTTGGAATGTACCTAGCCTGTACCTGAAGCGTCTCTTCTTTAAAGATAACCCATTGATCCGGTACAGCTCTTCCTGCCAGTCTTTGGTTCCATTCTACCCTGGCTAGATCCCTTCTCATCGCGTTGAAATTAACCCTCTTCAAGCTAGACATTCTATCTTATTTTGTTCCTTGCTTTTCTGCATTACTAGTTTAACTCTTAAGATACGATAATCACTCTTACCCAAGTGCTCCCCAAAAGACACTTGGCCCACCTCATTTCCCAGCACCAGCAATGCCTCCTTTATAGCTGGGCTGAGACATACTGATCAAGGAAGTTCTACTAAACACATTTCAGAAATTCTTCCCCCTCCTTGCCCTTTACTCTAAAATTAAGCAATCAATATTTGGGTAACTAAAGTTCCCCAATATCACCACTCTATAGTTCTTGGACATCTCTGATTTCCCTGCAGATTTGCTCCTCTATCTCTCTCTCTCACTATTTGGAGGTCTATAAAATACCCTAGTAATGTGATCATACACTTTATGCTCCTCAACTCTAACTAAATGGATCCAGTCCTTGCCCCTTCAAGGACATCCCCTCCTTTCCCAACACTACAATATCTTCCCTAATCAGTACTGTCAACCCACCTCCCTTTTTTCCTTCTCTAACTTAGCTGGATGCTTTATATTCTTGTATATTAAGTGCCCAGTCCTCGTGCTGAATAATGCAACAATGGTAGTTCTGCAAACAAGTAGTAGCAGAAAAAAAACATAATATACAAAAGCTGCAAGAATTTATATAGCACCTTCAACACACAACATTGCAAGGCACTTTATGAAGTACTAGTATTGAAGGATCTCTTCTCACCCCATTCCGATAAACTGACCACCCACTTCCTTTCCTGACCTCCAAGCTTGCTGACACAGTTCTTCTCACCAGGTACTGTCCCCTTCCCTTTAAAAATTGCAATCATTATCTCCTTCCTCAAAAATTCTACACTCAACTCCTAGGTCCTTGCAACAACCACCACCTCTTTAACTTTCCTTTCCTATTTAATGTTACCTTCCAAATGTATGCCCATCTTCCCTACAGGTCCATGTTTGAATCTCTCCAATCAGGTTGCTGCCCCAGCCATATCAAAACAGCCCTGGCCAAAATCTCAAATTCTGCACTCTCACCATCAATTCCACTCACTTTCCGAATATTGTCTCAGGTTGATCGAGACTTTTCGCAACCTAGGCTGAGCTTCTAACCCTATATTTTCGACATCACAAAACCAATCAACTTCCACCTCTATAACACTCATCTCCGCCTCTACCTTAACCCACATACTTTGAAACACTCATCCATGTCTGCCACCTCCAGTATCAACCTTCCCAACACTCCCCTAGATGGTCTTCCATCCTCCAGAAACTTCAGCTGATCCAAGTTTCTGCTGCCTGTATCTATTATTTAAATAATAACAAAAGCAGCAATATGGGTTTCAATGAGAATCAGAGGTAGCAGCAATATAATGTTGAAAGCTTGGAAAATAAACAGTTTTGGTGAAGCAAGGGGGATGGATTTGTAGTTCAGGGAGCAGTTTCTGGTGGGTATCAAGAATGATTGTTGGGAAGACTGAAACTTTCAGCTGAAGAAAGGTGGCTCACCCAAGACACTGAACACCGTCTGACTGTACGGTAATAGTTGTGTGATGGAGTGATAAAATGATAAAATCGGTGTTATCAGCACATATATAGAAGCTAATGTGTTTAACTCAATCTTGGCCATTCCTCCACCCCAGTTTTCCACCAGTGTTTCAACCCTCTTTCCCCCAAACTCTTCATTCTTCAGACTGCAACACCAAGTGCATCCCCTCCCTTTACCCCACCCATTAGCTCTCTGCCTTAAGCCATCTAGGCCCCAAGCTCTGGAATTCTCTCCTTAAATCTCTCCACTTACCTCTCCTCCTTTAAGACCCTCCTTAAAACTCAACTATTTAACCAAGCTTTTGGTCCAAATGTCTCCTTTAGCTCAGCGTCCAATTTTTTGATTATGCCTCCATCATGTGCTTTAAGATGTTTTTCTACATTATAGGTGCTGTATAAATGCAAGTTTTTGCTGATGATAATGCATTCCTAGCAAGTAAACATAATTAACATCTAGTGATTTTTTTTGTCTTCCATTTATAACAAAGTGCATTCAGTGCAGCAGCATTTAAGTACTCCTTAGAGTTCTTGATGAAAGTATGAGGAATCTGGCAATATTTTCAAAAATAAAAGCTGGCTAAGAAGTCCAATTTTCTTACCAGAGAATTATACATCTGGAGCAGATATACCAATGTTCCAGCATTTGGCTTCCCATCAATCCATCCTCTGTCAACTTCCCAGCCCACCAATCTTAATCATCATTTTTCAGCTCTGTTCCTTCCCTCTTCAGCAGGAAAGAACACAAGCACATGCTAGAAAATAGGGTGATCCCAACCTCCATAGTAAAAGCAGAAGGGTTCTTTTAACACAATGGTTTCACTACATTTAATAGCACCTTTTCACATGCCCTACAGAGACTAGCCCTGCAGAGCTGATAAAGAATTATAAATTCTAATACTTGCAACTATCAGCAGTTAGTGGGACACAATAGAAATGTTCATTTTATTATACTGATGACCTTAATAAACAGCTTGTTTATGAAGGTGTATTTGGGGCCCTAGACAAGGGATACTGAAGGAGGTAAATGGCCAGGTGCTGCATCGCGAAGTTGTATTTTCATTTTGCTGCTGGCAGTTCAACATGTAATAAGCATAACTGGTTTAGGAATCCACAAATATTATATACAAATAACATTTACATTAATTATAATCGTATGCTGTCTGTACCTCATTCAATACATAATAATTCGAAAAATTTAAATTATGGAAAGAAAACTCAAGTAGCTCGAAGTGAATTAATCATTGTAGTGTAGTTCACAACCAACATGGTAAAATTTACTCACTGGCATTCATAACTCAAGCCATCTGTTGTGTCCATACAACTTTAGAATTGTGACTAACAGTATGCCTTCAATAGCAGCACAAAACTGGTTTGACTGCCAATCCTAAGACTTCTAAATATCATGCAAGTATTTTCAAGTAGGTGTGTGAAATGACCACACCAGTGAAAATTTAAACATCGTTCCTGAAGTTGAGAACCTCACAAACTCAGTTTTGTATTGTAGACATTCTCCCTTACCTATGGAAATTCTGCAAGTATTAGTAAGTTGCATAATCGGCACAAATAAAACATGGCATCGTGCTAGTATGTACAATCGATGGATGTGGAACATTTGACAGACTCCTGTTAAGATTTTAAAATGTATCCTGGAGCGCTGCATGTTGACGTAAACCCGTATTTTAAACACATGAATCGAAATCAAAACACAGCATTCACTCAGTCTTTGACAGCCAGCTTTGAAAACCTGCTTGGTTTCTTAAACTTTTAAGCTCAAGCATCGTTTCAATTCTGTGGACTAATCAAGAGACCTAAGAGAACAAATCCACAATGGTTCTGAAAACATGTTAAACTGCCAGCAGTAAAATGAAAATGCACCTTCAGGAGATGCAACACCTAGCCATTTACCTCCTCCTATATCACTTGTCTACGATCCCAAATACACCTTCCATTTCAGATGGCAATTCACATGTACTTCCTGCAGTCAAGTATACTGCTCATCAATGCTGTTTCCTATATACTGGGGAAACCAAACAGATGATCACTTCACCAAACAACTCTGTTCTGTCCACACGGGTGATTCTGATCTCCCTGTGGCTCATCACCAACTAAAACTCTGTCTTTGGTCTCCTGCATTGTCCCAGTCTTAAAAGCAACAGTTTAGCCTTTTTGGCTCTTAATATACATTTCAGTTACTTAATATTGTAGCTGCCTCCTCCATTTTCCTTACAATAAGAAGTGCCTATGATGAACAGTGTCTGAGGAAGGGAGGGCAATTTGACATTTGGGTGCAAGACCCTTTGTAAGAATACTGCGCTAAAAGTCTCCATACTCGTGATGCTGACTTTTGTTTCCTCTCCAGAAAGGTGGGGGGGGACTATTTTTTTGGCAACATTTAAAATTTCAATTTCAGATCTGCTGCATTGGCACCTTACTTCTTTTCCTCACTTTTCCTTTTTGTTCAGGGGGCACAGTAGCATCGTGGTTATGTTGTTATTGGACTAGTAATCCAGAGGACTGGGATAATGAGCCAGAGACAAGTTCTGATGCCACCAAGGCAGCTGGGTAATTTAAATTCAGTTAAACAAACAAATTTGGAATTTAAAAAAAGTATCAGTAATGGTGACCATTGTCATTTATGATTCTATGTGAGCCACTCCAATGGCTTTTCACTCTCTATTTGCCAATTTTGTTGTCACTTATATGTTTCTAAGTCACCTCTCTGATGATCTTGCATATTATCTAATGATCTTCCACTTAGCACTTTGTATGGCTTCCCACCCATTCACGCCGTTTGATTGGCATATCTGTTCATTCTCTTCCTCTGTCATGCCCTTTTCTCCCCACAATTTTTTCAACCTTAGTAAAACCAATTTCTATCTTTCAGTTTTCAGTCCTGATGACAGGCTACACACCCAAAATATCAATAGCCCGACTTTCTTCTTTATAGTCGTAAAGAACCTAGTGAGTATTTCCAGCATTTAGCATAGTTGTGGAGTGTACAATAAGAGAATCTGGAAGATGTCAATCATTTTGAATTTTCACATGTAGAGAAATTTTTCTTGAAAATCAAGAAGTTGCTAAGCATGCTCATTTAATTGATTAAAATGCATTGTTTGCACATGCTTAGAGAATAAAAATGATGCCGATCCTTTTCTGCTCTTCCAATAGTTAACCATTTCAATCACACTAAGTCCCAAAATCAACATTTTGGTTTTACTCATTTCTGTATATCAATAGATGCTCTTGAGCTTTTGGTTTCCATTTATAGAATGCATTGCAGAAACTCACTAAGCTTATTGCAACAGTACCGCCCAGCCCTGTAACCTTTACCCCTAAGAAGTAAAAGAGCAGCAGCATCATGTTTTGGGGCCACTGCTGTTTGTCATTTTTATAAATGACCTGGAAGAGGGTGTAGAAGGGTGGGTTAGTAAATTTGCAGATGACACTAAGGTCGGTGGAGTTGTGGATAGTGCCGAAGGATGTTGTAGGGTAGAGAGGGACATAGATAGGCTGCAGAGCTGGGCTGAGAGATGGCAAATGGAGTTTAATGCGGAAAAGTGTGAGGTGATTCACTTTGGAAGGAGTAACAGGAATGCAGAGTACTGGGCTAATGGGAAGATTCTTGGTAGTGTAGATGAACAGAGAGATCTTGGTGTCCAGGTGCATAAATCCCTGAAGGTTGCTAACCAGGTTAATAGGGCTGTTAAGAAGGCATATGGTGTGTTAGCTTTTATTAGTAGGGGGGGTCGAGTTTCGGAGCCACGAGGTCATGCTGCAGCTGTACAAAACTCTGGTGAGACCGCACCTGGAGTATTGCGTGCAGTTCTGGTCACCGCATTATAGGAAGGATGTGGAGGCTATGGAAAGGGTGCAGAGGAGATTTACTAGGATGTTGCCTGGTATGGAGGGAAGGTCTTACGAGGAAAGGCTGAGGGACTTGAGGTTGTTTTCGTTGGAGAGAAGGAGGAGGAGAGGTGACTTAATAGAGACATATAAGATAATCAGAGGGTTAGATAGGGTGGATAGTGAGCGTCTTTTTCCTCGGATGGTGATGGCAAACACGAGGGGACATAGCTTCAAGTTGAGGGGTGATAGATATAGGACAGATGTGAGAGGTAGTTTCTTTACTCAGAGAGTAGTAAGGGCGTGGAACGCCCTGCCTGCAGCAGTAGTAGACTCGCCAACTTTAAGGGCATTTAAGTGGACATTGGATAGACACATGGATGAAAATGGAATAGTGTAGGTCAGATGGTTTCACAGGTCGGCGCAACATCGAGGGCCGAAGGGCCTGTACTGCGCTGTAATGTTCTAATTCTAATAAGGGCACCTGGGCCATCACCTGAAATCCCCTACGTAACTCCGCCGTAGGTCATGCCCGACCAACCTGATTGAATTTTTTTTTTTTGAAGAGGAGACTGAAGAAGTGGACAGGGGAATGTCTATGGATGTTATTTATATGCCGTTCCAGAAGCCATTTGATAAAGTCCCTAAAAGTCTGTTAGCTATAGTTGAAACTCATGGAACTGACTGAATGGAATTGAAATTGGCTGAATAGAAGACAGTAGGAATAATGGACAGGTACTCTAATTGACAGAATGTGACGAGTGGTGTCCTGCAAGGATTGGTGTTATATTTATTAATGCTTTAGATGATGGAATAGAAAGCCACACGTCCAAGTTTGCTGATGATACAAAGATAGGAAGGATTTTAAACAGTGTTGACGGAAGCACAAAATTATAGAGAAATTAACAGATTAAGTATAAGGGCAAAAGTGTGAGGAATAGACTTCAATGTAAGAAAATATGAGGTTATCCACTTTGGAGCTAAAAAGGATAGAACAGATTACTTTCTGAAGGGTGAAAAGCTAAAAGCAGTGGAGGTTCAAAAAAGTCATGAACAGGTATAAAAAAAAATCAAAAAGCTAATGTAATGTCGGCCTTTATATCTAGAAGATTAAAATACAAGGAGGTAGAAGTCATGCTTCAACTGTACAAGCCCTGGTTAGACGACACCTGGGAATACTGTGAGCAGTCTGGGCACCACACCTTACGAAGGATATATTGACCTCAGAGGGAGTGTCGCCTAGATTTATCAGAATGATATATGGACTCCAAGGGCTAAATTACAAAGAGAGATTACACAAACTAGGGTTGTATTTCTTGGAATTTAGGATGGTTAAGGGGTGATTTGATCAAAGTTTTCAAGATATTAAAAAGGGACAGATAGGGTAGTGGAAAACTATTTCTACTGGTTGGGAATTCTGGGGCTAAGGGCTTAGGGTCAGAACATTCAGGAATAAAATTGGGAAAATGCTTTTACCCACTAAGGGCAGTAGAAGTGTGGATTCACTTCCTCAAACGGCAATTATGCCAGATCAATGGTTAATTTTAAATTCAAGATTGATAGATTTTTGCTAACCAAAGATACTAAGGGATATTGGGCAAAAGCAGATAAATGGAGTTAGGTTGTAGATCAGCCATGATCTCATTGAATGGCAGAACAGGCTCTAGGGGCTAAATGGCCTACTCCTGTTCCTGTGTAGGAACACCATCACCACAAGAACTCAGCACTTGAAAAAGATGACCCTCCACAACCTTCTCATGGGAACAAGTGCTGCCCTGCCAGTATAGCCCATGTCCATTGAAAAAGTGTATCATGTGAAACAATGAAAACTCTAACCACTGACATTGAACGTGCTTTTACCCCCACAGTGAGCTTTCCTTTCTCTTGTACCAATGAGATTTATCCTAAAATTTATAAAGATTTCACAAAAAAATAGCTCACTCTGTTCAACAAATCACGACTTGCTGCTCAAAGTCAACAGTTCCTTTCTTTCCCTCA